>NC_043991.1:12453369-12725869 GCF_902150065.1 Myripristis murdjan | reverse complement strand
GCAATTAGGGACACAGAGAAACAGTGACTCTGACAGCTGAGACGGTAAATACCAACAGACAGACATAAAACGATAGCTGGCACACCAACTCTAACATCAGTGGTCGATTAGAAAATCGGCACTGCAGTGGCATAAAAAATTACTTTCTGAGTGTAGTAAAACAATGTAATGCCGACTGTCTTTCAAGGTTCAGGCGTCCAGATCATTCTCTGCACAGCTGGGACTGTTTGGAAATCCTGAAATGTTTTTTTACACAGCAGATGCATGGTGGGGAAACCTGACTGCTGTTACACCTGTTGTGATAGGATGTGACAGGCTACACTGACAAATGCACGCGAAGGCAAACAAATAAACACACACACACACTTGCACGCGGACACTGAAATAGTACGTCAGAAAAGTCAAATCATTCGGCGCATTTGAGCCCAAAAAACATTTGGCACAGATATTGTTACTGGGTCTCGGGAGCGTTTTTTGATGAGGGATGGGCACGAGTAATGTTTTCCTTGATCGCATGAATTACTCGAGGGGGGGATCGATTCCTTGCGCAGGGAAATCTATTTTTAGAACGCATCTTGTTGCGGCAGAATAACAATGCACGGCAATATATTCGATGCATAATGCTGATTTTCAGTCAAAACAGTCACAGTTCCCATTTGCTGGAAGTCATTTATTCCCAACTAACAAAATGCTGTAACAAAGCTGTTGTAAAAAAAAACATTAATTAACAGGCCTATTAATTACACAAAGGCGTCAACCGTCGTAACGTAGAGAGATCAAAACAAGAAACAGGCAGGGGCTATGGAAATGTGCAGTACGTAAGGGGGAAAAGTAAACATTGCAAATAAAAACTGCAGGGAATAAAATAAAAAATAGCATTTACAAAACAGAATTAACTTGCCAAAATGGGAGAAAGCCTGCCATGGAAATTACTAATCAGGCATAAAAGTTAAAAAAAAAAAAAAAAGTTTCCTCATTAACCCCTTGAGTGGCATCTATTAAAGTTCTGTTTTATTTCGCACTTGAGTCAATTAAAATGCGAGAAATTATGAAGAAGTGATCTAGTAAAACATAAAAATAAAAAGAGTTGATAATAAGAGAGAAAGACAGAATACTAAAGGCACAATGAGACTGTCCAGACAGACAGAAAAAAAGAGAGAAAATAGGAGAAAAGGATGTACGCGTCCCTGCAGGTCTTGTGATTTTTATTTGAATTCCCAGGGAGCAATTTGCATATATCAACTTTAGAAGTCAAAAGGTTGCCAGACAAGTAGAACAGGAAGGTGTAACAGGTAGACAGTGGGACAAAAGAAATGACCCAATTTTGACCCCAGATTGTTCTCTGAATAAATTTAGAGAGTTGACAATGTTTTGCAAGTGCGTTTTGACTCACAGACTTAAAAACACAAGCGGTTAAACTGTAATGACCTTTGACACAGTGAATCTCTTAATCTGTAAGTGTGAGTTTTTCCTCTTAATGCTAACTTGCCAGCCCAGCACAGACACTCAACACCATTCCAGTGCATCTATAGCACAGCTTATGGCCTCGGCTATATTTAAGGAGGAAAACAAGGGTCAAAAGTTCAAAAGGGCAACGACCAGGCTCTTCAACTCACACACAAACAAAATTCTTTTAAAATCCCCCACAAACAATTTGACTCCTTACTGCCTTTTAAAATAAAAAAGAGCATTGGGACTTATGAAGGCAATTTAAATGCAATACCTGAATATAATACCATGTTTGAAATAGTACTGTGAAATGTCTAACACAGATGAGGTGCCTGGCAAAGCTGATCTAAAAAGGGGAATCAAGTTGGAGCACCAGGCAACCCAGAAAGGCCATGTGCTCCAATCAGAAGCCAGTATTCAAGTCAATAAGGACAGTAGTAATCTGATCAGTTAATCCCTCTATGGTGACATGTTGGCTTCAGATTAGCCTACCTTGACTCAGATTTAAATTCCAGCTCCGACATTAAAATAGTCACCAAGGTCAATTTGCGAAATTACTTCTTAGAATGATTTCCTCTTGAGAGGTAACACAGTAATCACATCCTGGATTTTTACTTGAAATCCCTACTCGACCCGATATGCAGTGAATGGTATTCGTCTATTTTACTACCAGAGAATATGTAATTTGTATGACTACAAAGAGCAAGTGCAAATGTGCAAACAGTGCAAGGCTATAATGCTTAAACAAAGTGTAGAGCCAAGTAAAACAAAACTAAAGCAGCACAAAGTGGAAAATGAGCACTAATGCAGTGGTTTGACAATGAAATGGTTAGTTGAGTAAAGGTCGGTCTCTCTGCTCTAAGTGCACATTGTCTTTCTCGCCCCTTCCACCTGTCTTTACGAAGAACGAAAAAGATAAAATGGGACAGAGCGCTGTCTGTTGTCCAAAAAAAAAAAAAAAAAAAAAAAAAAAAAAAAAAGTCACCCAGCTACTTTAGCAGAGTTTGTAAATAACTCTACCAAAAGTTACCGTCAAAGTCAAGCCCTCTAAACTAGGCCAGGCTGTTCAAAACAGGTCAGGACACAGGTGTGTGTATGTGTGTTTGCGTGTGTGTGTGAGTGTGTGTGCACGTGTGTGTCTTTAACTTTTTCTTAAAGATCAACATTGGCCCCTACTGGCACTTAAGCAGCACTGCTGGAAAACAACATCCCTTTATGTTGCTGGAGAAAATAATAAAAAAAAAAAAAAGACTCCCTTTAATTATCACCATAAGAGTATATGACTAGGCCAGTAAAAATATTGATTTTTTTTAATATGTGGTTTTGCACAAGGTAATGAACATACATCTGATAATATGAAGTGTGTTTTGTGTTTTTTTTTTTTTTTTTAATTAAGAGTAATTCCCACAAGAAAATGGCATTACGAAATTAAACATACAGAACTATAAATTAACACATTTGTCTAAGGGATGCTGAATACTCTAAGTATAGCCATTGTAAACAGGGAAACAATTTTGTGCATTCTCCTATTCCACTCTGCTCTATTGCCCTTGATTCTATTCTGTTCTGTTCAATTCTACTTGAGACTAGTCTTACCTTCATGCTACAGGCCAGCTCCATCAGTTTCTTGGCGTTTTCCTCAGAGCGGTACCTCTTAGGAACCGGTACCCGGAAGAATTTGAGAGCTCCTTCGAAATCTGTTTGGATCAGGTCGTCTTTTGACGTCTGGTTAGGAAAAAGGATCAGAGCACAGAGGCAAATTAGGCACAGCCTTCTCAGGGCTACAGTAGCCTGCTGGCCGAAGGCTTAAGAGAGCAAAAGAGCAAAAATATAAAGGATCCAGTGAATAATCAACATGAAATGACTCCAAAATGGAAAAACAAGCATTAAAATTACCTCTATGACTTCAATAGGCCCCCAACTGCTACATAGTAATTGCTTTTGGCTATTTGGACCATATCAGCTAAAACAACTTAAAAGTGAATCGTTTAATTTAGTTCGACTTTTGGGGTCAAACCCATCGGCAAAACTCTCTACTGATTTCAGCACAGCAAAGAACAGATCAAACTGTGTGTGTACATGAGCATGTTTAAAATCTTAAAAAGGCTTGATTTGCTCTTGGCACTTGTGGTGTGCAGCTGTGGTCATGGTCTCTGTGTTTGTGTGTGTGTGTGTGTCCATTTATATGTGGACTATCTTACCTTCAGAAGTGCCAGGGCTACATTGAAGATCACACTGATGCCCTGAGAATAAAGAAGAGCTTTAGATTCGGGGTGGAGCAGATGTAAGAGTAGACAACAAAAAACCTTTAGAACCAACAGCAGATGTATTGTGGGCCGAAAAATTAAAAAAAAAAAAAAAATTAAAATAAAACAAACTCTGGGCTGAAACAACGGGTGCAGTGTTCTGAGTCAAAGTGTCCATCAGATATCAGACAGATTTTAGGTCATATTATCACATAGATGTGGGTAACTGTGTTTGTATGTAGGCATGTAGGAGTGTGTGCATACGGGTTTACCACCTACCTCACATAGTAGCAGGTCAATGATGTGGAAGACCATGTAAAGAGGGAACTTGGCGGTGAAGAGGGTAAGGAACCACTGGGAGGCGTACATGTGAGCCTCCAGACCCACGTTGAGGAAATGGGTGTACAGGTCTGGGATATATTCCTGAGAGACAGAGCGAATAGCAAGAGGGAGAGGGAGTCAAAGAAAGAGAATTAGAAGCAGATGAGAATTAATAGATAAAAGTGCACAGAATAATATAAAGAGAATTTGTGGGGAAGAGAAAAAAGGAAAAATAGAGAGAAGAAGCGATAAGAACTTGTGATATAAAGAGAACAAAGAAATCCTGAAGTGCACATCTACCGCACCAAATGAATTTTCAGCCTAGTTATGTGTGAGCACTGCAAATTGCGGATACACACAAACACACGCACACACACCCACCTGCATGAGTCTCTCAAGTTGGAAGAACTTGCAGTGCAGATCTTCAAAGTTCTGCTTGAAGAGGTCCCTGAGCCCGTAATCAAACATGATCTTGACCAGCACGCTGAAGGCCTGCTCCTCTGGCATCTGAAAACACAGGCCGAAGGATTCAGCACCTTCTCTTACGCCAAAACTCTAGCTGCTGGTGCAGACATGGGCCTGGATTAAAAGTTGCCTTTGGCCAAATATTGTTACAAATACTCTATGTCAAGGTAATCTGTGCTATATACTTTGTTGTGTGGTGGGGACGGGGTGTTTTGGTGAATGGTTGAAGCATGGATGAGATTTTTAGGACAGTGTGGACATTGTGTGTGTGTGTGTGTGTGTGTGTGTGTGTGTGTGTGTGTGTGTGTTGGATGAGGGGGGCAGCTGCAGAAAAATACCAGTTCAGATGTGTTCAGCGTTGCCCTGACCCCAAAGTTCCTGTACTTTTTGGAAGAACTGCCCCTCCGAGCAAGGACATTTTGGGGGGTAAAAAATGTCCCAAGAACTTAATTTAGACCCCGTTCCCTGGGGCGGCAACCCAGACAGTTCCTCACAAGTTTCCTAGTCCCTGGGGGAAGGTCCTGCGGTTGAAACGGGGCTATAAACTTGTGATTTGTGATGGGTAACATCAGAAAGAGCCAGTTACAGACTGATAATCTGAACATAAAGACACTTTAACAATGTAAATACTTTGCAACACAACACATCATAGCCTGTCAGCTTGCAGAAAGCCATTAACATTACTTCTCCACTAGATGGCAGTGTTGATAGGAACTTAACTGTTGGATAACTGTAGCTACTCCAGGTTTACAAATAAACAAGTATACAGAGAATGATACATTATTTGCACCACCCACATAAAATGTTAGTATCTCATACACATATTTCATCATAATTTATTCCCTTTTATTGCAGCTACAGTATATTGCACATGCTATTTCCCATATACAGAAAATGATTCAAGATGGTGAAACCAAGCCAGGCCATACATTTTGTATTTTAGCATGTCAAAAATTCACTGATTTCTTCTACTTGGAAACAAATCAAATGTTGTGAGCCCAGTTTTATGCAGGACCCTGCTGGTGTGTGAACTTACGTGCAGCAGCAGCACAGCAGCCAAGAAGGATTGCCCCTGGCAGTAGCCGATTTCCTCATCATACACAGAGTACGCCTACAAGAGAGGACAACAACACACACACATATACACACAAAGATATTCTACATTAAATGTGAAAGATCATTTTCTTTCCCTCAAAAGGAGCTCATCCCTCATAAAGGAGCATCTTCAGGTAAGATGTGGATTTAAAATGATTTCTCTCTACCCTGGGGTTTTGCTTGCCTGGCTGTAATGAATGTTAATCCAAATGGTGCTGTCACCTTGTTGCTTAAACCTAATTAATTTTCACAGAACTGCACTTTGGGAAAAAAGAATTTGATGGGATTTAAAGCAACAGTTTAAGTTCAAGCATTCAAAAGCTTAAAAATACTGAGAGCTAATATTAGGGGACAGAGCAGGTGGGAAAAAGAGCATTTGAATAAGGCAGGGTATTAAAAAAACTGATGAGTTCCCATTTGTTGCACAGGTGGAGATATATATATCTCCACATCTCCACAACTGAATTATTTATCCTTAAATTCAGTCAAGAAAACTACCTGCCCAAATTTCAAGGTATCACCTTGTCCTTCTGTCACATCAGCCAATCAAAAGCTGCCCTGTTCCTTCACAAGTTCTTGGTGTCCTATTGGCTCTGGTTACCATGGGCTCATTCATATTTTTTCTATCTCCTCTAGGTTACCTTCTAAGACCACCTATCAGCTCATCGGCCAATTAGTGTCCATCATCCTGAGAACCAATCAGACTACTTTCCCACTCAGCTAGTACCTCACTTTAGATATACCACATTCATTTTTTTATTTGTTCTGTCATTTCAGTTTTGGTTCCTTTATGCACCCCACTTTCTGCAATATCTCTTGATGACCAATAAATGTTTTATCTTGTTCAGTAAAATCTCGTTTGTTCACTCAAATGAGTCTCTCCTGATTGAAATATATATGTCAGGGAGACAAAATGAGCAAAATGGCTATAGGTAAGACAGGATTTAGTGAGTGCACCTGAATCGCCAGCACTGAAAAATGAACATGCTGACGGGACTTGGAAGTGAAGAGCACTAGAACAGATATGTGCTGAGACTAGTAGAGAAGGAAAAGACAGAAAAGGGAAAAAAAGATGTCATGAGAGACTGAAAAAATATCCAGAGGAAAGGACAGCGAGAAAGTTGGACGGGTGAAGGTGAGAAGAGATGAACAGCAGTCAAGAAAGTGTCGAGGAAAGAGAGTGAGGAGAAGGCTGGAAAGTGAGCAAGAGGTGTGAAGACAGAAGGGAGGACTTAAAATATGGTGAGACAGAGGGATAAAAAAAACAAATGATATAAAGGCAACAAGGAAGAGCAGGAAAGAAATGGACACAGAATGATGTGGGTATGGAGGAAATGTGAAGAGAGGGAAGGATGGAGACAGAAACTGAGACAAGGGTGTAGTGGCCTACTGAGCTACTGAGCTACAAATCCACTAATTATGATTTCAAAGCAAAAAGACAAAGAGTGGATCAATCCACACACACAAAACAGGGAGGGCCCACTGAATTATTCAAGCACACCTGAGGAGGTGCTTGTCTGGGAAGAGATGAATGCCCTCACTTGAGTAATGCATAATTAATGAAATGAAAATTAAACAACTTTGAGTGCACTGCAGCCAAACTTTCGTGAGTGATTGCGTACGTACAGGTTGAGGTGTGTGTATGTCTTCATATATGTGTATTTTCATGGGAAAGAGCACCTGTAATGTGTGTTGCATCAATGCGTTGCAACAAGTCCGTGTGTGTCTGCATGTTTGTGTGTCACAGCTGTGCAGCAACACTGGCTGGGGAGTCAAGAGTGCATGCATTGGTGCACGTGTGCGTGTGTGTGTATGTGATTAGAAACGTTTTAGTTTTCTTTGAGAGGCAGTGAGTGTTATGAACTCGCTGAACCACCCAGAAACAGAGTGGCTGTTCTGTTTATTAATGAATAGCTCCCTTTAGTTCAGACAACTCCCACCACTGCTCTAAAAAACTTTGTCATCGACCCAGTGTGACTAAAATGACCCATTTACACAGTAATTACACCATATTCAGGGGAAACTTTGATGCCTAAGCACGTGTTTCAATTTCACGTGCAGAAAATCAACAACATATAAATCACACCTGTGTGAACTGAGGAATGGCAATATCAATTCTCCAATTATAATCCTCAGCAGTCATGAAAGTCGAACTGTATTTTAGGACCACAATATCACTAATAATCCCCCACCCCTGGCTTAAAATTGATCTCTTTCTCTCTTTCTCTCCCTCCTATGCCAGGTACTTTTAGAACGGCTTTTCTAAATCACATTTGAGGTGTATTCCTGTTTTACTTTGATCTCACGTTGCAGATGTTACTGAGTGAACACTGTCCCTTCAGATGCATCCTGCAGCTGCACTAGATCCATACTGAGCACAGCGACGCGGTTTCTCACCATGGAGACTGTCTAACATCCCACGTCTGCCAGAACATACACAGAGAAAATGTAACAGAAAACATCATCGAGACAAGGGGTTCAGTGCATCTGAGTGTGCATCACCTTGCAGATCTTGTAGAGCGAGTCCTGTCCATCTCCACCAGTGTCTTTGAAGTAGTCATGAGCTGGGAATGTCCTGTTAATGTCCCTGGTAATGGCACTGTCCTGGGGGGACTCCTAACAGAGAGACAAAGCAGGGGTGCAAGGAGGTAAAGAGGGGGAATCAAGAGAGGAAAAACAGAAACAGAGAATATTAGTCGTCTTTTATTTTCATAAAGGTCATAAAAAAGCAATCAGCCATCTTCATGTCAGCTGGGGATTCACCCGGGGCAGACGTATTGCTCACTTCCAGAGAAAGCTGAATATTTAATATAACTGATGGGATGGTAACTGATGCTTGGCTGGCACTGTTACTTTCAGGTAAGCATATATGACCACTTCTATCCGGGTCCAGCAGTGGTCACTCGTCTACAGTTTGACAGCTGACCGCACAGCATCGTGGCAGGAAGAACGGCTGGTGGCACAGAACGTTCTGTTCCAAGAGAGCACACACCCCTCTCTCTCTCTCTCTCTCTCTCTCTCTCTCTCTCTCTCACTCTCTGTCACTCTCTCACTCCATCATCTGTCTCTCTCTCACTCCATCATGTCTCCCTCTCTCTCTTGCTCTGTATCTCAATTTGTGATTCAAAGGCTTTAATGGCATGAAGGTTTCAAGAACAATGTTGCCAAAGCATCAAAGTACAACTTGTCCTAATATGAACATAAACTCAGCTCCCTGTGGTGTACCCGGTGCATCTCTCTCTCTCTCTCTCTCTCTCTCTCTCTCTCTCTCTCTCTCTCTCTCTCTCTCTCTCTCTCTCTCTCTCTCTCTCTCTCTCTCTCTCTCTCTCTCTCTCTCTCTCTCTCTCTCTCTCTCTCTCTCTCTCTCTCTCTCTCTCTCTCTCTCTCTCTCTCTCTCTCTCTCTCTCTCTCTCTCTCAGCACCTGCTCCTCGAAGTCTCCTCCCAGATGCGATCATGCAGGCAAATTCAGTGTCAAATCAGTGTTTGAAATCACTTATCAAGATTTATTTCTACAGAGTGACGTGCTATAACAGTAACAATGTTTCCATTTCTGTTGTTTAACTTGGTTGGTTTGTTGGTTTAACACTACCTCGCCATCCCCGAATCTTCACTAAAACCAAGGTCCGTATTCCACCTGGCTATAGGCTATTTTGTTTTTGCTGCTGTTATTTTATTTTTCTTTGTTTAACCTTGTTTTGTGTCTTTTATTAGTCTTATTTGTGAAGCACTTATGGCCCAGTTAATTAGAGAACTGCTGTTTTCTACTTTAAATATGATCTCATTTTAGTCCTCCATAATTCTCAAAAACCTTTTAGCCTACTCAGTGGTTAGAAACACAAAATTATCATTTTGCAACACTTATATATCAATGCAACACCTGCAAAAACTGGAAAACAGTGACAGCCTCAGCAATAACAAGTAAAATATACTAAACCATTCCAAAAATAGGTAATAACAAAAGTTTAAGTGAAAGACGTGCCACACATCCCACTGTCACAAATTTGAACACAGTGACTATAAAAAAGGCACTTAGCTCATCAACTCACAATATGCAAATATCCTGAAAAAACCCAGGACTATAGGACTCTCCTGACCATCAGATATTGATTAAGTCTGTTCAAATTCCATTAATTCTTAAAAACTGACACTGAAAACATGAAATTAATTTTTACTTGGAAGTAATGACTGGTGTGAGCACGTACCACAAATATGTTCATTAATTTAACACTGTAATTTAGATTTTGATGTTTAGTCTGAGTTCACTGGACAAAAATGATTGAGGTTCAATCCATTTAACAACCATTTGACATAACATGTAGTGTAATCATTTATTAAAAAAAAAGGCGTAAAAGTCACTTTTCTTTTTATCTGACATATTGCACGTCTCTTTAATGTTTTTCATGTCAGACTGAAAGTCAGTGCATCCCTGCTGTATTTTAGATGATGCCCGCTGAGCATGTTTACATGCATATTAATATTTAGAATATGATCTTTTCCTGCAGTATGACATTTACATGGAAACATAATTAACCATTTTTTGTAGAGTAGTATACCTGTCTATGTGGAAATAGTACAGTTCTATAAACTACAGACAGACATTATGTAGTTCTTGCTGTGGTCACAAATTATTTTGATGCTTATGAGTCCATGGAAACACACACCTCTGTGGAAACAGCACGTGTGCTGCAGCCAGACCCAACAATAAACAGGACGAGGTGTACATGATAAAATACAGCACTTAATATCGGTATATGCCAGCTGGCATATTTGTGATTTTCACAGCTGGGATATTGACTTATTGGTTATTGCAATGGGATGACAACATTTGAATTTCCCAATATAAAAACAATATTAATGTATGTTTAAATGCTCCCAATGTCTCACTGGAGGCAGAGAACGTGCTAGAAAATTGGAGTCAGAAAATGAAATCTTCACATCCTTTCTATCATCATCAGCCATCCTCATTCTGAAAATCAGCTGTTCCTCTCTGACTCGATATCTGCCTGTGGAGAGGGACAGATGAACAACCAGGCGGAGAGGCCAGAGGATGTATGTGTATGTGCTAATACATTCATGTGTGGTTGTGTGAGTGAATGAATAAAAGACAAGGTTAAAAATGGATGAGAACATTAGCAGGTACGTGAGTACAAAGAAGAATATGTGACTAAAACTAAAACAAAAACAAGCAAAACCCTGAAAGATAAAAGAAAGAGAAAAGATGTGTTGAGGCTCTTTATAACTATCATTCGGCACAACTGAAAGACAGAGGGTTTGTTTGTTTGTGTGTGTATGTGTCCTTTTCTTCGGTAAATACTGATGTGATCTCATTTGCAGCTGGATGGTAGTGAACTGAATGACACTGACTTAGATACGCAGCCAGGGGGAGCACACAATGCATGATCATCAGTGAGAGAGAGAGAGAGAGAGAGAGAGAGAGAGAGAGAGAGAGAGAGAGAGAGATGGCGTTAAAGACAAAGAAAGATGGAGAAAGTAAGAAAAAATTATTAGTAACATACAGTATAGTTATATGTTCTTGTGTGTGTGTGTGTGTGTGTGTGTGTGTGTGAAAGAGCTTCAGCAGAAACAGACAGAGACCCCAACGTGCTTCAGACCTCAGACAAAGTAGAGGAATCAAGGCCACCATGAAATATTTACGCCTCCTTTGCTCTTTCTCAATCTAATCTGTCTCCCTTTCGTTCTCCCCAGTCACCCATCTAGAACCATTTCTCTTACAGCTCCCTCGTATGTACTGTATACAGTATTGATCACAGGTCTCGATTACAAAGTCAATGCCTGCTGTACATTCAAACATAATGAACTCCTGAAAAGATAATCAAATCTGTGTTTTTCCCCTCCCTTCCTACAAAGATGCCTCTTTGTACCCACTGCTTTTTCCCCAAGTCTTGGCTTTTCTCCAAATCCGTCATCATCTTAGTTATTCCACTCTCCACCCAGAGCAACAGTGATTACATTAGCTTCCCATATTACCATCACATTACATAAGTTAGTGTACATTACTGTCCTGTGCTGCCTTTCCAGTTTTAGTTGATTTAATAGGCAGCCATGTAGTGCAACATTAGTACTAACCTAACTAATTCAAAGCCACAATGTGTTTAAATTGAACAGACACATTTGCTGCAAAACACAAAGGGAAAAAAAAAACATCCAACTAAGCTTTCAATCCTGCTGCTCTAACACTTTTTGGGATTCGTCAACCATCTCAGCCTGGGATACAAAACATTTTGTTCTGACACAAGAGCTCGTATCACCACCCTCGCCATGTGGGACGTGATCAGAGTCAGGCCCAGGTTGTCACCTGTGTTTTGTAAAAACAAAGATCACTTTCATTTTTTCAAAAGACTACGACCCATTTGTCAGTGCTGCTGCTTTAAGGTACACGCTGTACTGTTCAAAAGATTAACCAATCACTACCAGCCTGTAAGGTATAAATATAGGAGGACACTGAATCACATGAGATTAGTTTAGGTTCTGGGTATCATCTCAGTGTGACATTATTACATTGACACAGGTAATACAAGCAGTCTGACAGGAGCCTATGCAGCAGAGGAAGGTGCGGGCATGCGCGCGCACACACACACACACACACACACACACACACACACACACACAGAGGCATGACAGCACAGCCAACCACACACACATCTATACAACCCTGGGGGCAACATACCTCTCTGGGATATCCCTCCACTCACTCACTCACTCTCTCTCTCTCTCTCACACACACCCACACACACACACACACACACACACACACACACACAGATCAGTAAGTACTCTCGACTGGAGTCTAAGCTAGCCTTGCTTTTCAAAGATTAATCACCCGTCACTTCATTATTGATGATCTGTGTATTTGGAACACAACAGTCTCTGAATTAGTAATGTCACACTAAGACACCCTGGCCAGTACGTGACCAATCACATCCACTCTTAACGATATAAAGACATATTTGTGGGGTTGGATGAACATCGACAAGAACTAATAATCTGGTTATGGACCTGGGACTGTATTTGGAGGTGCCCTAAATCAAAAAATAGTAATTTCAGGAAACCTTCAACGTAGGAATTCAAAAAACAATGTCTGATCGTTATTTCTGACAGGTCGGCTTCGAAATAAGGCTCGAACTAGGTCATGGCTTTCCCTTGAGCTCGGTGCTGGGATCCTGCTCTCATACCAGCGGTGGATACTGGGACAGAGAGGAGGGGCAAAGACAGGCTGCCTGTCAGTCAGAGTCCATGTTGAAAGATCAAATGAATTTGATACTAACTCAGCGTTCCAAAATTCCCCGACTTTTCCAGGACTAAAACACTGAATTTCCATAACCATGAGCTTCCATTTTGTCCAACATTTAAAACGCAATTCAGATTTACAGCTCTCATTTTATTATCATTATTATTCTTTTTTTCTGGGGGAACAAAATAGAAAGTAAATACTACATTAAGTGAACATCTACTTCTTTCTTTCTTTTTTTGAAAAGAGCTTGAGAAAATTCCATTATATTCCACAACCTGTTCCAACAATTTATTAAATTCTGTAAATCTGTTACAGCCTTTTTCAAAATTCCACGGTTTTCCGGAAATTCCACGAACTGTGGGAACGCTGTTAATTGATTCATGTCGGGAAATGTTCTTCCTGAGTGGGCGCAGGTGAAAGTTATTGCAAAGTACCCCTGAAGCTGTAGGAGTTCATTGTCTTGCTCAAAGGCACTCCAGCAGGATGAACGCCTGCCAGCAAAGCGGCTTAAATCTCGGCTCTCAAACCCACCCGCTGCTCGGTCAAGGCAGATGTAAATTAAAGGCATCCCCCCGCAGACTCTGTCCCCTAACTCAAACTGCCAATGCTTTCCCTTCATGGCTTGTTATCCCTGCTCGCTCTGTGCTCTCTGTTACACGTCAGGTCCCTGCTTCGCCTTCTTTTTTTCTCCCAAGGTTTCTGTTCCAACTTCCACAGAGGAAGAGTGTGAAACAAAAAGAACCAAGTGTGAGAAGAAAGACCGGAAGAAAGGAATGCTAAAACAAAGAGAGCTAATGGGGATTGGAGACAAATAGCACTGGGCGTTTTTTTTTTTTTTTTCCCAATGTCCTAAAACAAACCTCCATTCCACAACTACTGTACCACCACACCCTGCAAGCCACATTAATGAGTATGTGAGTAATGGGTATGAGTATGTGTGTGTCCATGTGCATGGAAAAATCTGCATGACCGGTATGCACATTTATTCAACATTTAACATACTTGTATGTAGTGTACATCTACAGGTAATGTTCATAAATGTATGTATCAGAGTGCACACTCCTCTGTGTGAATTATGTTTTGCATGCGAGTTTTCCTGTATACACTCGTACACTGGGCTGCAGTCTCTCAGTGAATGATAAGGATCCATGTTTACACGAGTACCACTTAGCCATACTTATCTGGAGTGCTGAGAGCATGCACAAAGGCCTCTGACATAATGGCCAATTAGCCTCCTCTCCTCTGTCTGTCTGTCTGTCCAGTTAACGGAGCTGTGGACCGCGGGTAGCGTGAGAGAGGAGAGAAAACATACCCGGCACCTCATGATGGCAAAAAGGAAGTGTGAGAATGAGCTAGACAAAGAGAAACGGAGAAAGAGAGCGCTAAGGATAACGTTTCTCCATGTCAGTGTGAGAGGGAGATAAAGGGAGAACTTCATGCTCGTTTCAATCTCGCCACCTGAATCGTCTGTGAAGCCGATAAATACAACAGCTTCAAGAAACTGGAGTTCATCATTGGTAATTCACATTTTCCGACAGTTCCTAACATCTAGCCTCAGGGTTTTTTGATACTAGTGCCATTTCACTACTTCCCTTTAGGAAGAAAGAAAGACAGAAAGACAGAAAGACAGAAAGAAAGAAAGAAAGAAAGAAAGAAAGAAAGAAAGAAAGAAAGAAAGAAAGAAAGAAAGAAAGAAAGAAAGAAAGAAAGAAAGCAAACAGCAATTAAAACCTATCCCTGTTATTCATGCAAGCTCATAATGTATTTTTCCACATCCAGAGCTCGTGTCTGACAACCAAAACGGAATAAATCAATTATATGTGTACAACAGAGGCAATAGAGCCTACAATAAAATGTAAATGAATGGCCCATAAAAAATGAAATACTCCTGTGTATTCTAATACGCTACTAATTAGCAATAACTTATTTCAGTGCAAATTAAACAGCCAGCACACCACAGAGATACTGTAGGTCTAGGATCATCATTTTGTTTGACACTGTCACATTGACAACCAAAACAAAAGAAATCTCGTTTTAAAAATTCCAGTCACTGGAGAAAGTGACCTTTATACTTTCAATCACCAACATTACTGACACCAATAACGGTATCAGATAATCTCCCTAATCTGTGGTTTCATGTTATGTATTTTATTGCAAAGCCCATCTCCATATTTTGCTGAAACCCTTAAGGCATACAAAATTACTTATGTCTCTCTGAGCGGAGTGAATTACAGTACGGTAACCAGAGCAACCAGGGCTCCGTGGGTCACTCTTCCCTGTATGAGGTGTGCTTTATAGCTTAAGATACTTATTAAACGACAAATGGGAAATCAAAATATGACTCTCTGCCATAGTGATCATTGATTATAATCATTTGTAATTATTAATTTGTAATAATAATGCCCATAAGATGTATAATGGTGCCAATAATACCACCATAAACACCAGACTAACTAGACAATGACTTTTATCTGAGATATTGTCTCTTGAGATGAAATCTTTCCTGAAAATGCGAGAATTGTTATTGGGTAGCCACTAATCTCTGCTACGAGTTGCAAGCTCAAGGTCATATCTGTGTAAGTAGGGAAATGAGAAAAAATTCTTTTTTTCTTTGCTGACAGTTATTACGGCCGCCGTTACGACAACAGGCCTGACAGCGAAGGGACCACAACAACTGCAGCAACCATTCAGCAAAATACAAAAGTCGGGCCATTTTGAAGATGCAGAAAGTGGCCCAAGTTATCGGTTACTCTACAGAGAAATTAAAGTGAATGATGGTCAAGACAATGAATGGCAGTTAAGGAACACATCCCACAGTATGCCGTCCTTACAGACAAACCAACATACAGAGGCTCGCCACCTAGCGGCAGGCGTAAAAAGCCAGTGAACAAGCATGTATGTGTATACATAAATATGTGAGTCTAAAGTACCAGAGAACAGCTTCCGTGGGAAGTCCCAGTAGCTGGCTCTCCATTGTTAATGTCCCTGGTTTTCTCTGACTCAACACAATGGTTGACATGGCAGTCTGTTATTCTTTCTCTACTCCTAAAGGGCCCTGCTGAGACTCCGAGGGAATTTGGAGCCTTATTTATAAAGCTTGATAAAAGCCCTGCTGCCTAACCCAGCAACCCTGACTGCTATGCTTTGGTAACTCCACTGAATTTCAAATTCAAACTGGAAGAGGAAGAGGAAACATGAATTTGACAGTGAACAACAAAATTCTCTATAGGAATAAAGGTACATAATGAAAGTATATCAGTAAGGCAGCTCAGCGCATTTGTCTGGATTCTAATTTTGAAAAAGAGCTCAGAAAATGGTCAAGATAACACTTTTTTTTTTTTTTTTTTTAAGTCACCAGAACATCAGTACAACACTGCATGAGCATGAATACAGCAGATGCAGACAACTGCAATTTGAATTCCTTTCCTCCAGCTTGTATAGATGATCTGATTGAATTAGGGCTGCACAATATTGATGAAGATGATACTGATCAAACTGTTCAATGTGGCTTCCAGTTTCAGGTCAGAACTCAGTTTCAGTTTCAGAGCAGTCACACGTGAAATAGTTCAGCTGGTGATGTTCACATAGAGCACATGGTGTTTTCACAGTGATATTTCTACCAGTCTTCTGCTGACTGGCAGAAACAACCTCTATCAATCTGAAAAAAAGTTCTATGTCATTGACCACATAAGCAAATTTACAGACATATACACATTTAGTAATGTGTTTAAATATGCAATAACGTCATTTAAATGGGTTTGGATATAAAAAATAAAATAAATAAAAACCCTAATTTTCCTTGTCTAGAAAACATTTCAAGACATTTCAGGGTTCTCAGGGCCTTGTGGTTAGAGTGATCATCCTGTAAGGGGAAAGAAAACAAACAAAAAAAATCAGTGTGTATGTGTATATTTCTGATGTGTGGATATGCATAATATGTATAATATGGATAATATGTATTTTAGAGTGAAAGGGCATCTAAATTTGCAAAAAAAACCAAAACAAACAAAGGGGTTTTACAGTCATATAAATGCTGAGCATTAACATGTCCACTGACGGCATACACATGTATCCTGGCACAGATATGCACTGCAAAAACCTATTCATCCTCAATATATTGAGTTTGTTCCTTTCTTGATGCAGATGTCACTATGTGCACTGTGTGAACATCACTGGCAGAATCCCTATCTACTCATTCATAATTTCTCAAATTAAGAATCAAATGTACCAAAAGAGCCAGTGTCACTGTTTTATCATACTCCAGTATTAAGGTCAACCCGCAACTTTGCCACTGAACAAATGTGATGTTCATTTCTTAAAATAAACCTTGAATGAAAGGCTCTGTGTTTCTGCTAAACACTGTGTAATTTGTCACTGATAACTCAATGTGTTTTAAGGCTTACATGGAAAATACTGAGGTGCTGATCACTAATGTTCACTTCATTCTCGCACTCTACTTCAGCCCAGGTTAATGTCTTTCTCAACCCTGAGTTACGGAATGTTTCACACGTATTTTTAACACTTATTCACACTTGACAACAGGGTTAGCGCTATTTTTGGTAACCCCGAAAAGCAGTGTTAACGCAAAGCTGTGTGAGAAACTGTGATGCTGGAGTGTTACCATGAGTGATGTGTCACTACATCACTTTATTAACATATCAAACATAGCATGCACATCTGTCATTTTTGTTATCCTTAAAAAAACAGTTCATGAATACTGTGTAAAATCCACAAAAAGATGCAAACCTGGAATATAGGATTAAACCCCAGGCTAACAAATGAGAAACCGGGTTTCCAGATAAAAGGAAAAATATGCCTTTTGAAATTCTCTGTTAAACCCAGTCTCTCTTTCTCTCTGTCTCACACACATACACTGTCTAACACACATCTACACACACACACACACACACACACACACACACACACACACACTTTATCTTAAACATCCATGCCTCCTTTCAAAGCACAATGCAATTAGGATCAGGAAGTTGGAATACATTGAGATAACATCACATTTATTTGTTCAGTACAGATACACCACAATATATAAGCACAACATGTACTGTACAGACTGACTTCATTAAAAAGCTGCTATGAAGGTATGCCACCTACAAAGCATAATGAGGAGTGGTGACCTTAGCGATCACAGTCTCATTTTCAGTGATGCCACTGAATGATTATGTAGTTCCTATTTTAACAGCACATGCACCATTACAAAGACCTCACTCCAAATATGACAGCTTTGAAATCTAAAATGCCAAGAGCCAATGTTACGTCTTAACAAGGTGCAGTAGTGGCTTCAGTTTCTCAATCTCAAAATTACACATATTCCATTGTTTCACTGTGTGTACAGTGTGCACAGTGTACAAAAAAAAAAAAAAATGAAAGCACAGCAAGTCACATTCCTGCATCTTTTGGGACATTTCCAAGCCAAGGTTTTGCTAAAGTGGTCAATCTCCTCTTGATGTGATAATAATCTGTTCCTCAGAACAGCTGGGTCATGAGTCAGTCATTAGTGGGGTCTGGCGTGGCCTATTTAGAGCCTTAGGAAAACACGAAGGAGAAAATCCAATACAGATTGAATGCCAGATAAGAGAATACCACTGCCTGTGTTTTTGTGTGTGTGTGTGTAAGTCCACTGTTTGAATGAATTTGTACTGCCTGTTCCGTGTTCTGTACAGTTTCTACTCTTACACACAAGGTCCAACCAGCGTCCAAGTGATTGTAAAACCTTTTGTTACCAAGTACCAGATGGTTAGAGACTCTCTCTTTTTCAAATAAAGATTTTCCTGACTCAGTATGGTTTTACTGAGGTTCATTTTATTTTAAAAAAATGAACAAAAAATGTTCCTGTTTTTCTTTTTATTTGTTACCACCCTAAAACATGTTATTTAGTCATGGTATGTGTGTTAACAGCTATTTCAAACATAAAATAGCTTTAGATACAATCATTCCAAGACATTCTTTCTTCATTTGTGACCAACCCATGGAAGAATATAAAGAAAATAATTTAAATATAGATTTTTTTCTACACATTTAGATGTGATGATCACTTTCCCATTGTGCAGATCCCCTTCCCATTCACACAAGAACAGTTACAATTACCTTTTTAGTACTGAATGGATTTACTCTGGTAAACTGTATCTATCTATATCTCTCTCTGAATCAAGAAGGGTGCATTTTAATTCCAGCATCTCGTGTTTCTACAAATGCCCAGTGAACTCAGATCAGTTCCAGACGAGCTCTGCTATACATATTCTAAACCCATGGCAGGCCTGCTCTCTCTTCCTCTCTGATACTACCCTAACCTAACATGGCAGTGTTCCTTAGCACTGTCACCACCGCCATGTGGGTCCCTCGGGGCCATCAGGGCTAATTGTTTTCCCACAGGAAAAATGAGAGGACTAGCATCTGTATGTGTTATGGCTTAAAAATGTCCCAACAACCTTGCACTGTTGGAAAAAAAACAAAAAAAACTCTGCTTCAGATTTTACCCATTTATGAGGGGCTGTACCATGAACTTCCGTGTGAAAGAATAGCGTATCTTTTAATAGGCTTTTAGTGGTGAACTTCACACCTCACTTCCAAAGTTAATCGGCTTTCTTGGCGCAAAAAAAAAAAAATGTTTATAATGAAAACACCTTGGTAGAAACAGTCTAGTGACAAGCGCATTTCCATAAAGAATATGACTCATATCATCTCAGTATGTAACTATGAAGCTAAAACTATCTGCAGTCCACAACACTGATCAATTCCCAATGGATAAGTCAAAAAAACAGGAACAGTAAAACATTGCAAAAATATTTTTGGGATAGCTTGACAATTCAACATTCAACAGGCCATCACATTACTGTACACTGAGTATTCTTCAGGTAGTAGAGCTAAAGTAGACAGACCTAAGGAGGTTTCTAATATTTGGCAATGCTTAACAGACATCAGATGCCCCCCAAAAATTTAGCTGACATAAGATCAGAGTTTCTGTATTACACAAAAAAACACCTGACACCTTGTGCATCCATCAACACACCTGAAGACATAACAGTCTGGGAGTCGTAAAGATAATAAAGCAATAAAAAGGTGTCAGCTCTAGCAATATGCATGCCTGAACACCAGCAACAGTCCAATTCAGCCCATGGTCGCCTACCCACACTCATGCAGGCACACCTGTTCATACACAAGTGTGCACACACGGATCAAAGTATGCACACACTCAAACAAACACACAATATAATTCTCTGATTCAAGTGTTTGCTCCATCTGGCCTTCAGTTACATATTTACAGAACAGGCGAACACTGAATGCAGATCCCAAACTTCTAAAAAATGGGTGAATTATGATGATAATTAAGATTTTCTGCACATTCTCCTCAACAGACAATAAAAAAAGACTGGATTATCCCCTACTGTATGTAAAATAAAATGACAGAGGCTGACCAAGTACACATTTTCATTTCTTCACATGCATAAGATTGCCAGATTAGCATTGTATGCAACTTCCATTGCAAATATAGATGCATATCTATAATGCATGTCTATTACTTTATATCACTTTTTGTCTTTATAATTAGGCTTTGCCTACTTATAAAAATGGACAACACTCTCCAAACAAATCACTGTCATTTTTCTGCATACATCAAGGCAACAATGCAGTACATCTGTCTGCTGTGAAAAACAGTCATATTCATGCATGCTGGGCGCCGCTATATCCGAACAATACAGTGAACATTTATCAGCTGGGTGTAAATCTCTCCCTTACAATATCACCTAACTACTAAACCACTGCCTATTATATATTTAGAAAAAATGATCATAACCCAAAAATATAGCTGATTTTCTTTGGTAGACTAGATAAATAAAGCTAGTGTATCTGCACCTCCCAGTGATCAGAGGCCATAACAGGAGAACAAAGCCTATCCTGTTAAGAGTCATTCACAACAGAAATCATCATTTTCCAACCTCTGAGTTACATTATATGCACAGTACACAGGGATCTAAAGTGATGGGGATGAGGAAAACAAAATGTGGGGACAAGATGACAGAAATAGACAACAATATATTCACGCACATAGACACACACGCCAGAGCCACTCCCAGAGATGAGGAGGGCAATCCCTCTTCATGGCGCTGTGCAGAGGTTACTGTGCAAGCACCACAAAAAATGAACTAATTGTCCTCTCTGTATGCATGTGCTCCTCCTCTGTGTGTGCGTGTGTGTGTGTGTGTGTGTGTATGTGTCTGTGTGTGTGTACACGCGCACTAGTCCCCGACTGAAGTTATGCAATCAAAAATACAGCATATAGGCAACTAACAAGATAATTAATGGGTCACACAAATATCAAATTTTCAAAATAAGATGCTCATGGCTTTTGTTTCTTTTTACTCTCAGCCAGTTTCAAAGACAAAGGTCACTGTTAAAAGTTCAAGGGTCAGTCATTATTAATCTCTAATATCTTTACCTGGGTCAAGACACTGTGATAAATCAGCTGAAACTGATTTATAAAACATAAATGTAAAAAAAAAAAAATTAAAAAATTAAAAAACAAACATTCTTTATCTTGCTTTTGTCTATGATTCAGCTACATAATCACTGTAGTTACATAATAAATTTATTCCGTTACAAAACAACGAGAATGTCATATTGACAAAGCTGGGAGATTTAATTTGACAGATGTAACTCTATCAAAAACTACTGTGGCTTTTTGTCAGTTTAACAGTCGTACACTAAAGCCAGATAAGATCATATGGCTCATATTTTACAAACAGGATCAATCTGTCAACCCACTACTTAATAAGTAAAGAAACAGTCCAGTAAAAACATGGATCAATAAATAATCTGAAGTTCATAAACAGGTGTCTTAATGCAGCCAAACCATATTTAATTTAGTCAATGCAGACAACCCACAAAATGGCATGTGTATTAGTGCTAGATTTGTCTTTAAATTGATCTTTGATTGACTAAGCACAATCAATAAACCTGCCAATCAATCAATCAATCTACTAAGTATAACTAAGACAGAAACATTCACAAAAACACACACACACTATTGCATCACTTTGAGTATTTAAAACACCCAATGGGTAGGGGCACATAAGACAAATTTTGAGAGCTTGTTCTTTATAACTCGCCTCAGCACTACCACTAAAATACAAGCAGCAGTCAACTGTTGGTCTTTTTTGAAAAAACACATTGCGTTTTGCATTTGTTTCTTGTTCTTTTTTCTTTCTCTTTCTTTCTTTCTTTTTTTTTTTTTTTTGCATTCAACACATACTGCCCTATTTTGGCCATACACAAAGGTCACAATGTTTCACATACTGCACATACTACTTTTTCAGAACATAGTTTTCTTAAAAACATCAATACTGTGTTCTCACATTTTGTATTTTTTGGCAAAATAAATTACGGATTCACGTCCCATAAAACCAATACAACAAAAATTCAGTCCAACTTCAGGCAGATTATCAGTAGTCCACAGATCTTTAAAAACTTCCCCACCTCGGTTCCAAGCCCTCTCTTTCATCAGTCCTGTCTGTTTATGCTGGTTTCTGGTGGACACAAGTTTCCTTAATCATTCAAACACCTTCTGGGGCTATTTAGTACCCTTTGATTCCTCCTTGATTCCTCTGTCTCTCTGTCTTTTGAGTGCCAGCTGTGCCTGTGCAGGGAGGATTGCCTCTGCAACATCCAAACTGGATAGAAACAGCAGTGGCAGATCTATCCCCCCTTCCATCTCTCTTGTGTCATGTTTAATCTTAACAAGGGAGATATACACTAGCAAGTACATCAAGCAACTTCTAAAAACATCAAATGCCTACACATGGCATGTTTTACCAATTCTTATTTCCCCATGCCCATAGCCGTACCCAGATCCCCCATAACCCTGCTCAGCAGGCTCAAAGAAAGCCTTTTTGGTGTTCCTAAGGCCAAAACCTCTGCCACTGCGCTGCAGACAGAAGGAGCAGAGGCGTTTGAGCCCTTTGCGGAAGGCAGAGTTGGAGAGACTATAGATGAGACAGTTGCAAAAGCTGTTGCTGATCGCCAGCCATGTGGTAAGGAAGGAAGCTGCCGAGTGATGGTAGATCCCTCCACTCTCTAACAGGAAGTAGAGGATGTAGGGCAGCCATAAGATATAAAATACGCTGGTGATACGGAACAGCACCATAGCATACCGTTTGTCTGGGTATGATGCCGGTGGCTGCTGATGCTGTGATTGGTGCTGCTGGGATTTTTGTGATTGTGACAAGGGAGGCAACTGGCCTTGCTCTAGCCCACAGCTGTCCTTGACCACAGCCACTGATCCCACTGCCACTCCGGGCCCCTGCAGTTGTTGAGGTCTGTAGCGCGCATGGCGCTCGCTGATCTCCCGCGTGTGCTGTCGGCAGATCTTGAAGATATTGGCGTAGGTGAAGCAGACAGTGAGCGCAGCGGGGGCATAGAGCAATGCCACAATAAATGTTGTGAATGCCGGACGTGTCCTCCACTCACCTGCGCACCACTCTACAACATCACCATGGTAACCCGGCTTCCCCCAGCCAAGAAAGGATGGCAAAAACACCAGGGCAGAGTACAACCATATAAGAGCGATGCAGCAGCGCACGCGGCAAGGTGTCACTAGGGACGTGTAGTTGAGAGGTCGTGTGATGGCAATGTAGCGGTCTACACTCACACACGCCAAAGATACCATGGAAACTGACTTCAACACGGATACCATGTAGCCAAACACCTGGCAAGTGAGTTTGGGGTCGAGGCCCTGGAGGTGATGAAGGAGGGACAGGGAAGGGAAGAGGCAGCTCACCCCCACCAGGAGATCAGCATAGGCCATCGTCTGGATGAAAGCACTCGTGGTGTGCTGGCTAAGCAAAGGGGCACAGTGGAACACAAAGATTACCACCAGGTTGCCAGAAATAATGAGCACAGTAAGGAGAAGTATGATAGAGACTTCCAGAAGGCAGGTGTTGAAGATGTGGGTATAGCCTATCTCCAGCAGGCAGAAGGGAGCAGAGACGTTTTGGGGGTGAATGTCAGCAGTGCTCAGGTTTAATGGGTCCGGGGTAGAGTTCATCATTTTGGGTGGGTGTATGTGTCCGTGAGGCCCTGCAAGGGTTAAGGGCAATACAAGGACAATTTTCTTGGTTAGTGGGCAGGCTATGGGACTATATGATTTCAGTCCAAATGAAAATCTCCATGTTGGGGTTCCACAGTGAGGTTGGTGACCTCTGCCATCTCACAGGCAGGAGGAATAAAAGTGGACAGAAAAAAGGTGGGAGAGTTCCTCAGGGAAGTCCTCACGGCAGCAGATGTGCTTTCACACGGAGTTAAAAATTAACAGTGAACATACACCCACAAACAGATATACACACATGAGAAACCCCTGTTGTCCTCTTCTTCCTATTCCCGGTACGGTAAAATGCCCAACATGACAGTCTCTTATTCAAAAGTCACAAAAAAATGAAGCAAATGTAAATCTATTTGCTTAAAAGAAATTCCAGTCCAATCTGTGTTTAAAATGCCTCTGTCCTGAGCTCCCTATAAAGTCAGGGATGACTCCAACATCTGCTGCAGCTGCAGAAAGCACAAACTGAGAAGTCTCTCTGATCTGTCTATAGTCCACAGAGTCACCACAGCAGCTTCCAGTGAAAAGACATTATTGGGCAACGTGCCGCACACAAACTGTGGCAGAGAGATACTAAGGATATCCTTTCCTTTTTATTCTGTCCCCTTAATCCCGCTCTGTCCTGCCTTTCGCTGGTCCTTTCAGTTTCCTCTTCTTTCTCCTCTCCTTTCTTACTGTTCCTTTTATGCTCTCTTCACCACTCGTCCCCTTGTTCTTGTCACAGTTTCTGTCTGGTCCTTCAAGGTGGGAGCGCAGCAGGCTAGCCTGAGCTGAGAGGATGAAGGCAGTGCGGAGGCTGACTGATGTTTTGGAAGCACGCGTGCATAACACAAACACGCCTCAGCCGCTGTGTGTATCCAGAGAAGAAGCAACAATGTCTGGAGTGGAGATGAGGGAGGCGTGCATACCTTTGCTGGGAGAACCCCCCTTTTTATCCTCTTTTTCTGCCTGTCTGTCTCTCTCTCATGCTTCCTCTCTCTCTCTGCCTCGCTCTCTACAGAAACAGTGGCTTATAGGCCCCTCCCCTTCCCTGCTCCAACCAATGACCAACTGCAAGGGCATAAGTCTGCCTCCTTCCCCACCCTCCCCATTTTTTTTCTGTGCCTGTGTTCCTCATAAGCACACAGACCGCTTACCATCTTTTTCAACTCATATACGCCATATGATTCAGAAACAATATCTTACTCTTTAAAAACAGCAACATTTGTGGTTGTACTTGCAGGCCTGCAGCAAATGTAAATGTACAGACATACAGACAAACAGAGGGGTGTAAAAAGGATGTCCATGCCATCCACGCCATCTGATCTTTAGGTAAAACAGCTGACTAATTATCAGACATATAATTTTGTTACAGTGTTTGGGGCTTGGCCAGGCTACAGTGAGTACTTGTCTAAACATTCTGTCCTTCACAGCAACTGTGCTTATTCCCAGAAGATAAGAGGACTGGGAAAATTCCTCTGCTGATATTGTGGAGAATATTCTTGTAATTGTAGTAATTCATAGTCATGTTCAAGTGGAAAGGCATAGTTCAGCATATGACACACACATATTGCTAGTAATAACAGAAATTGTAGTATTACAACAAGAATTATTGCTAGTTATCAGTATTATTACTGTGACTGTCAAGTCAATAGTGGTGGTGTATATGTCTTTTCATGTGAGAAATGACCCTCATTTACAGCAGATGAAAAATTTTCAGATTAAACAATTAAAATCTGATTATAATCCAAGGGCTGGTCTTAGGGGTACCTTATATCTTGGCACATCATACTAGCATGTTCAGACTAACTGCATATATGCTAGACATGGATTAGGTGAAGTTTTCTAACTATAGCCTTGTAAACTTTACATTCTAACGTTCTAAGTGATATCATGGATTTCACAATTAGTATCATCATTATAATAATAATACATTTTGTATTTACATAATACATACAATAATACATTGTATAGCTCTTTTCAAAATAAAAGTTACGAAGTGCTTACTGTCACTGTAATTAGGGAGCGGCAAGCGCAGAGTGCTTCTCTGGTAATTGGAAGGTTCCCAGTTTGAGGCAGAGCATGTCAAAGTGTCCTTGAGCAAGACAGCCTAACCGCTCCTGATGGGCAGCTTGGCACCTTGCATGGTAGGCTCTCCCATCAGTGTGTCAAGTGTGTGTGTGGGGATGGATGAATGTGAGGCAAACATTGTAAAGCGCTTTGAGTAGTCAATAATCTAGAAAAACGGTCTAGAAATGCAGTCCATTTACAACCACCACCACATCATCAGGACAGGGCATTGTCAAACTGAGAAACACGCATTTTGTTAGTTTGATCAAAACTGATGGTATCCCATAGCTCTACTGGGTAATTAAATGCAGATCTATGACTAAGGTTAATCCTGATACTTTTTGGAATAAATAAATCAGAACTTTAAGTGGATAAATATTTGGATAAATGCCTAATGCCTTTGTCCTGGAACATGAGAGTGAGCGCTCGGAGAAGCATGTGTGAGAGCCAAGGGCTCTACTTGGGATGATCAGGACCACGAGGGAAAACCCTTTCCTGAGTTTTCTAATAATAGCAGGAAGGTCACCGTGGTAACATTAGCAATAATAATAATACTATTCATACTATATAAATATGTTAGTAAAATAACATCACATTTAAAAATGCGCATGCACTTGAACACACATATACACACACAGTACTAGCCCTTTCATAGCGTAAACTAAGTCCTACAATAGCACTTATGTAATCTATAATTAGCTTACACAAATGGCCTCTGGAGACTTCTTAGATTTTGGAAAGTTTTCTCTTTAACCTTACAATTCTGTATAAATGCGTGTCCATGAGAACCTGGGACAGACTGGACACCACAAAATGTAGTAAGCCATAACACTAAATGTCTTCTAAAAACATTATTATTGCTGTGCCCTTTAAAAGCATGCTATTACCCTCGGTGGTGAGCCCTTTAGCTCACTGATGTGGAAAAATGTGGAGTGCATCTTTAAGAAAAGTACTGGCAGGTCTCAGAATTGATGCACACATAAATGATTCAAAAACAGCATGTTATGTATGCAGGCACCCAAGTCCCTCTTTCCATGCTAGCATGTGTGCGAGGGCATGTCCCTAGGTTTAACTTGTGTTTGTGTGTATGTGTGTGTGTGTCCCAGGGTTCCCATGCTCTCTGAAGACATCAAATTCAAGGATATTTCAATGACTTTCAAGGCTTTTGGTAGAATTCCAGGATTCAAATTTGTTATGTTTTAGGGTAAGACATGCTATCAGTCAAAATTAGACTCTGCAAGGGCCTCTTTTATTTATTTATTTTTTTTTTTTTGCACCTGATCTTGTCAAGTCAAGAAATATGGTTGACTGGACATTCATTTTAAAATGAACTGAAAGTCTATCGCAAGGTTTTTTCTCAGGCTGTAATGGATTAATGCTAAGATGGAGAGAACGGAAGCACTTTTGATGAATTTGGACTGTATAATTTATTTTAGACTTGAGCATTTCCAATGTCACGCATTCATTTTCCAAACTTTCAGGATCTCGTTTCATGCCCTCTTGAATCCCAAACCTTCAAGAATATTCTAAACCAATGGGAACGGTGCTGTGTGTGCGTGCGTACGTGTCCTTTCGTCCACTTGTGTCTTTAGAGAGCTAAACAGATGCACCTGCTCCTGATTCTGTATGCATCACCAAACACTGGTTCTCCACTTAGCATGAGAGTTCGCCCAACACGATCAGCCATACCCGGATTTCATGACCTCACCACCGACTTTGTTTCTCTTCCTCCTGGCAACACTGGCAGCCTGATTTCCACTGTGAGGCTCAAAAGGACTAGATAGGACTCACTTACTATTTATGCACCTCAGTTTCTCCCAATATGATGTTTTTGGGATTCCTTTTGTGTGACATGATTTGCCAGCTGGGCTTCAGTTGAGTGCTTTTTTATTCCCCCTTATGTACAGCCTTGGCACATGTTTAGCCTTGCTGTGATGAGCCGAATGGAAATGCGCTAGAATCCCAGCCTTCTCAGTTATTTTTGGATGATAGGGGTTGCTATTTATAGATCATCACAAGGAATCATGTGTTAAAATTATAAACACTTGAGGGTGTATTAATTATTTTCATGTTTGAATAACTGCCCATGCTAGTGCTGCATGGTCCACAATATGTCCTCATGCTGCAGGCTGCAGAGTTTATGTCTCATGCAGGGCAATTTGGTGTAGCGTGATATAGACCAAACTACACACATACACACACACACACACCAGCCTGCACCCCCCCATCCCGCAATCCAGACACACTCCCATGCCTTCACGCACCTCCTCAGCTCACCGCACGAGGAGCTAAAAATAGATGACAGGAGACGAAATGGGTTGGGAGAAGAGGAGGAAGAGAAGAATGGGATGAGAGAGGGAGTCACGGGAAACACTGGGCTCATCCCATGTGGGGTGGGAGAGTGAGGACGGCAGAGAGAAAAAGACAGAGATATAAATACTAAAAACAAGACAGAGCTGTGAGAAGGCAAAAAAAAAAAAAAAAAGCAGGAAGAGAGTAATGCACAGTCACCTGCTTGCCAAGCTGAGGAATATTTGCTGCCACATTTGGCACTGCACAGCTCCTGTTAGCTCTCTGACTGGTGCTCCCTCACAGCCTGGCAACCTCTCAAGGACTGACACCAAGGAACAGACAAACAGCTGCATTATGATGATGGACTGATTGTTTGACTCAAGGGAAAACAAAACAAAGCTGACGATTACAATTACACTGAGTGACAAACAGCTTATTACAGTTCATATTCTGGAGTCAAATCGTATTCTTGGTTAAATGGATGATAGTCTGGCTGCCACACTGCTGGTTGACAGAAAGTCTTTGTCAAACAGTCACAGTTTTCTCTCACAATGTAGACCAAAAATGGGGTTTAAGTGCCAAATGTTTGTTATTTCTCTATTTAGTCATTTTAAATAATGAAAAATTACGGGCTTAGTGTTAGTGTTTTTTCAGTTGCGTGTGTGAATATATCTAAATAGGCTATTTGGCTGCATTTGTATTGACACTGTTTCTAAAAAGCTCTGTATCTTATCACTGCTCAAGCACTGGAAGTTAATAAGGACAGCATTGCTAAACTTTCTAGAGCAACATTAGATTGCATTATTACACTGTTATGTACTGTAACAAACAGCTATTGTAAATACTTCTTTAACAGACTGTGTTTGAAACTCAGCCTCCACTCAGTATCAGCAAAGGCACAGCACAACATACCCTTTGCTGCATCGTACGTGTAATGAATTGCCACTGCAGTTACCGCTAACATGCTTTAAGTGTTTGACAGGACAAAACAAATCTGTGTTATTTTATAAACTATGTTGATGGGAAACACCAATTTGGAACACCAGCTGAGTGCATAGGAGCATGCAGAATAAATAAAGAAAAATTTATTTGGCTGGCTATTAATTTACCCTGGCAGGCGGCCCAAATACAATCAACATTTGGGAGAGCCTCTACACAGTATAAATAATCCAGCAAGCATGTCAGTAACAAAATAAAAAGAACTAGGGGAACAGTTTTGTGATTACAGACATAGTATTTATTCAGTTTGGTATCACTCACAGATAGACAAAGAGAGGTGAATGTCTTACTATTCCACAGAACAGGTTAAACAAAATTAATAGGGCAGAAATTTGCAATGAGTTGATCAGAACTTTCTATGACAAGGAAACTGCTGACCAATTTTAGTTTTAGTTATTTTCATGTTTGTCAGTGTAGAAAAGAAAAACTTCTTCCACACTCAGATGAAGGGAAACAGGTTTTATTGATTAACTGTTTTTCTGTGAATGCCTTCATGATGGCAACAGATTTACGAGACAATGGGCCAAATGCAGGAAACAATGTGTGAACATTTTTTCTTTTGCTCATATGCACTGATATGTTCTTATTCTGTAAGTACCCATTGATTTTTTGGGATTCACGAGTGTTTTCTTATTTTCGCTGGTCTCTTAGGTAAGAGAAAATTTTACAAGTGATCGAGAGGGCTCTTAACACGATTAAAAATTCACAGTCCACAAATCATTTGTCCAATGCATGGAAAGATATATTTTCAAATCTAAGAACATAAAAATGCATTACATGAATATCAATGCATAATCACATTTTGATTATTTGAAGGTTTAGAGTTATTATGGGGACTATGTAATTAAAATGATAGCGTTCAAACTGCTCATTCAAATAACAGAAAAACCTATAAACTGCACAACAGGTAGAAAGAAACAGTTCAATACATAAGTGAATTTTAGAGTGTGTATACAGTAGAACTGCATCGTTGTCAGGGAAACTGCTGCTCACCACAAAGCACTTGGCTTGTTCATTTTTATTTATTTATTTTTTTTTTTAAGATTTTTTTTTTTCTCCATTTCTTCTTTATTTGACAGTGACAGCAGAGAGGCAGAAAAGTCAGGGCAGCGAGGGGGGAGGACATGCAGCAAACGGCCAGGGCTTGGATTCAAACCCAGGCCACTGCCATAAGGACTGAGCCTTCGTAGGTGGTACGCGCTCTACCATGTGAACTACAGGGGCACAATGGGCATGTTTTTCGGTCTTCATTTTAATATCAAACCATTTTCATTTTATTCCAGCGACTTTATGTCCCTCTGCTGAAATTACATTCAGGCAATCACAGATTTTTTTTTTTTTTTTTTTTTTTTTTTTTGCCATTTTCTGACTTTCCTGTATCGACAGTGCTGGTGCTCTAGAAAATTGTAATTCCTTATTTTAGATTTGTCTAACAGTTAATTGATTTCTGCAGTGGTGAAAATGTTTTTCTTTTCCCTATAGCATTGTTTTCTGGTTTTATCTCCTACTCTTGGTCATCTGCCAGAGTATTTTGCACATGGCATGGCAGTTGCCCTTATGTAGTGTTTTGGGGGGCAGTATGAAAGCGAACAACAAATGCTTAGCGACGCGCCTCAGATTTACGAACAAATGGGATTCATCATTCAGTGCTCCTGGACTGGAGCAATTTTGGATGGTTAAGAATCTTTGGTGAATCTGGAGCTGACTTCTCTCTTTTTTTCCTACCAAAAAATACCAGAATATATTGGAGGATTTTAAAAGAATGTTGCTGCATCTGGCCCACTGTTCAAAAGCTTTGGTTTTAATAAGTGCTTGCTTTATATTCTTCACCAAAGTGTGCACCTCTTTTTAAATTTTTTCTTCCGTCCTTCTTGGCACTTTGGTGTTTACGGCCAAGAATCACTGGGGTTACATCATTCATTGTTTGTCAGTGCAGCAGAAGCTGGGCTTTTCTGTGAAAGGCCCCTGAGCAGCCAGTCACGTACACTGCTGTTACTGTGAGTCCCATCTATTGCTGCAACACCACTGATGCTACAGCTTGCAATCGTCTATCTCAAATTTGCCTCTGGACAATGAAGACAGTGTTGTGCAGTGATGTGCAGTGCTATTAACAAGCCACCAACAGAGATACCTTCTAGTTTCAGGGGATAAACTGCTTCCCTTCACCCAATGATGGTGCCAGCTCTACCTTGGCACTGACACGTACAAGGAAAATAATTCCCATATACATCAATTTAGTTAGTCTAGTTGGCAGTTTATTTTTATGCTACCTTATCATAGTGATTATTATCAAAACAAAGATCTGATGTGAAAGAGCAGGATTATGGTTTGTGGTCTTGTTTATTGTCAGGGCTGAACAATGTTAAGATTATGGTGTACTTCAACCCTCATCACGAATTGTGACTTTTTTTTATACACATTTATTTTGGCTTTTGCTAGTAAGCCAGTGTATGACTGAAAGCTCACATGCTGCTAGAGCAGAACAGTTGTATAGAGCAGAACAGTTGGATAAGAGGAATCCACTTACAGTGTAGGTTGAAAAAATTAACAAACACCCTCCAGCCAATTAGAATCAAGTTCACTTATCCAGTGAATATCAAGGAAAGCACTGTATTAACATGAGTTTGTTAAATTGTTGTGAGGTTGGATCACTTTACAAGTGAACCAGAGATCCAACTGAATCCAGCTGCTTGATGTAATAGCTCTGCTTATTCCCCAGCCTGTCTTTTTCAAAATAAATATAATAAGAAGCATGCATCATCATGCCGAGTATCATACATCAAGTAGGCCTGCTTCGACATCGCCACATCGCTACCCCCTCTGTGCATCACTCTGTGTACTGAATCCTCTGAAATGTCATGCCGGCATCCTGCACAGTGTATATTTGGAACAAAACGAAGAATGCAGTAACTTTCTGAGCTCTGTATTGTAACATGCCACCTTACTTGTCCAAGCATCTACAAGGCATTTTCAGCATGCTGGCTGTACGCTCTACTATTTGGTTCATGCCCTCAAAACCACATTGTTGAATCTACGCTGCTGAAATAATATCTGGCATAATACACCACATAGGTAGTAGGTCTCCTAATGCTGTGCTGAGATTAGGTCTTTGGGGCTCTTATCGGAAAGACTTAATGTTGTACTAAAATAGCAACACCTTGCCTTGAGCTCCTTCACTTAAATACAACTCCTGTTTCGGCGTGCTATGCCCAGTGTACAAGCAGGAAAATATCACATGAACAGGCAAAGCATGTTTCCAGGTCTGCTACTTAATTATGGGCATCACTATACTGAACTTTGGAATACATGCAGACATTTACCTCTAAAATACACTGCAAGAAATTACTTGGAGGTGGCAAGTCGGGAACACAAACACACACAGAGAGAAAATGGCCACTTCCACTGTCCAACTGCTACATGTTTCAGCTGTGAGCGGTGATTGGCTAGTCGCTTCATCACATTTATACAGCAAGAGAAAGAAATTGAGTAGGGATAAATTTTCCAGCTGTGGACTGACTCTAGCTCTGGTGCTTCTCAGAACAAATTACATATGTCTCCTGTATCTTCTGGTATGTTCTTTTTTTTTCTTATTTATTTCCATTTTTCACTTATTTGTTAAGTGTTTTGTGGGATGGGTAGAGGAGGGGATCTGCATTGTTTGATTTTCCATGTTCTGAGAAAAATCTAAATAACATGTTAAAAAAAAAAACAAACATTCCAGCGGTGGAGGGAACTCAAAGTAAATGCGGTAAGCACAGAGAGGTGACATAACGAAAAGATAGCCTTCTCTTCTTTAAGGAAAACCTTTTATCTAGCTGTGTAGTCACAAACAGAAAAAAATAAAATCCTTATGGATCAGAAGTGAGGCCCACAAAGCCTACGCTCCCAGATGTTCATCGCAATCTGTGTTGGCTAACAATTTCTGTTAAACATTTTCGCTGCACACTCCATCTGACTGCTGGATAACAGTCAAAGCTTACGGCTTATGCTGAACTCAAGCTCTGAGATCCTTAATAAGGCCCACTAAAATCTCACAGCTGAGGGACGCAAACTAGTCACCTTTAAGTTAAGGCAGGGAGGGATGTCTCTGGTCATCAGTGTATTAAATGTGTGGCATGTCTGGCAGCAATATTATAAAAAGGGAGCACATAAATATGCCACATACCTTACAGGCTGCCTGATTTAACTACTCTTTACTACTACCGTATTGGCCCGAATATAAGACGGCCCTGATTATAAGACGACCCCCTCTTTTTCAAGACTCAAGTTTGAAAAAAGACTTTTTGAACACCAAATAAATTTTTATACAGAAAATAATTACAGTACATCTGAAACAAATATAACAAATATGTTTAGCTCTTTGGCTATTTCCACGGCCTTGAGCTGAATGACAGCTCTGCTGATGGGCATCCCGTCCTTTCGTTTCTCGTCCACGTACGCACACACCCTCCTGTCAAGTTCTTGGAAGCGGCCGCTCTGAGGACCACGGAAAGCTTTTCTCTGACTGTGAGCATTTTTTAGGTGATCTTTTTGAGCTCTCCATCTCCGTACATTACACTCTGTGACACCATATTTCACAGCCGCTTTGCAATTGTTTGAAGACTCTGCCTCATTTATCACCATCATCTTGAAGTTTACATCATAACTTCTCCTCAGCTGCCGGTTAACCTGGCCGATCTTCGACCCACTTTTCTCCAGATTGTCGCTACGTTTCTCCATTTTCTGTTATCTCTTCTATTATTTTCTTCTCTTTTCTTTCTTACCGCTATTTTTTATTTTTCTTCTTCGTGCTACCGCTATTTTTATTTTTATTCTTCGTGACAGGGGTTCGCTTTGGCCTGGGGAGTCAAGTTCAGCATTCGCTTCAATGATATCTGGCGCCATCTAGCGTCGTGAATGTCTAGACCCCGAATATAAGACGACCCCCACTTTTTCAGTCTTATTTCAATGCAAAAAACACCGTCTTATATTCGGGCCAATACGGTACTTCTGCTGCTACTCCCAACAACTTGGTACAATTATGAAGCTACCCAGGCTTCCAAAGCCCAGCAGACAAACCAAAAACCTACTTGCAAACTGACACATATAGAACTCCATCAACATGAATAAACAAACAGCAGTGCTGCTGGAAAAAATCCTCCGGGAGACATTATATCATGCCACCTTTGCATCCACCATGTGGAACAAGAACATAAAAATAACTGGCTGGCTGATCCACTATCAGACATTTCTGGGAATCTGTGCTCTGCTAATTTGTACGCAATGTGACTACACAGTAACACACAACCTTATATAATGTCTCAATACCAAAATAAGGGTAAGGTAGTGCTGTTACACAAACGCATAAAAACAAAAGCACAAGATGGTCCCATGATGACTGCTTAGGGCAGATACAAAGACACATGCAAAGCAGGAGACAAGGATCAGAGAGCAATTGCAAAATCATTGTGAGCTTGTGCAGAATGTATGTTACCAAGCACAAACAAGTACTGTTACGTGCTTTTCAAATACTCTCCTGTAATTGATTGAATTTTGTGGCATTTACTGTATTGTTTCATGTGGCAAACTTTGACCTGGGAGCATTACGCACACAAAGCTATTGGGCAGAGAGACAGGCAGACACGGGAAGAAAAGAGAGCCAAGTAGACAGAGTTACAAAATCTAAGTGGGCAGGGAGACAGAGGCAGGCACGAAGATACAGAAGTTGACAGGAACACAAACATGTCTAGGTGCAAGTCACACAGAGAGACAGGTATGCAGAAATGAAAGTGATTATGAGGACAGACAGACAGACAGAAACGTAGGCAGACAAGTCATTACGGGGGTCAGACAGAGGCATGCACACAGACAGGTAGTTGTGGGAATGTTTGTTTTAGCTCTCCACAGGAGGCTGGTGCAGCGTGGCCTGCAGACCGGGCCTGTGTTTGTCGGATCACTCTGTCTCCACAGTATGAATGCATGTGTGTCTGTGCACGTGCACAAGCATACACACATATGCAAATGTTTCTCAAGTGTATGTGTCATGTCTGTGCCTCTATACCTTTCTTTGTATGTGCAGATGTGAAAATAATAACATCTGTGGGCAGCATGTGTGAGCACTGTGGGCCACCAACCTGCTGTTTGCGACCAACAGATCACCACACACACACACACACACACACACACCCATACCACTGTCCATTCCCCGTGACCAGTAGCAGTGACATCTGCTGCCATTCAAGCCAGGTGTGCATGTACACAATCTGAAAATCGACCTAATGAGGGCTGACAAAACCTTGGAACGCCTCAGCCCCAGCTCAGCATTAAATCACATGGGAAGTTACACTCCCAACCTACAATGATGACATGAAAAAATGTAGAAATATCGTTCTAAAGAAGACAAAACCTGTAACAAGCCACATTGCTTCCAATAGATATGATGAGCTGTATAAGCTGGCTCTAAATTCTAAATGTCACATACATCAAAGAAGAGAAAAATTCAGTCTACCTAATGCCAATGATGTTTCACTATCCTGCAGTTCCATGAATACTATTTCGTGTTTTACAAAGGAAAGACCCTACAACTGCTGATGTTACTAAAAGACAGAGTATTTCCCTTAGATCCTTGTTGAACTGAGCATGTCAGAAAGCCAGCAGTAGCAGCTTTTACATGCCATCTGTTGACCTGCAAGTTACTGATCCTGCTGTGGCCATTTTCCAGTGCAGTCGCTTTGGACTACTGTTGTTCCCATTTTATGTTAATCTACAATTCAAAATGCTTTTTGTAAAGGTTTCACTAGCTAATAGGTTAGTTTCAAGTGCCCTGGTTTCCTGATAAGATAAGGTGCGTCACTTTGCAACATTTGATTGTTTAATTTAGATTTCAGATTTTCATTCTTCAAAGGCTTAAATATTCGATAATGTTATGGTGCTGAGCAATAGCAGTAAGCTATTACTGTTGATTTGATTTTAATAAGTTATTGGCCAATGCACTCACAGCTGGCATGCATGTAACTAAGGCTAAATTAGTTGTTACTTGGTTTAAGCATAAGTTACCCCAGTGGGTTTAACACACCTCAATATGACAGTGTTATTAAATGTTTCTACCAACTGAGCTACACAGGACCATGATTCAATGATCAAACTTTGTTCTGTTACTTTGTTCTTCTGCAGGACAAATTTGCAGTGGACTTGAACGCTAATGGAGACTGAAAAAAAAAAAAAACAAAAACAAAAGACACTTGAATTACACTGCAATGTGATTCATTGAGCACATAAAATTGAGCGGGAGAACACCAGCAGTGGTTTCTACTACACTACAGTTTAAAAAAAAAAAAACAAAAAACCTAACAGCATGTTCTGTACACACCACTATGTTCAGGCTTACACTGTAAGCAGCCAGATAATGTGCAGAACCCACCACCACATGAAATCATGCAGGCCTGTTTGCATTCCCACAGCTGGACGTCACACTCCACAATCATAACAAATTCTAAGACCATTAGATCAGCCATTGACAGCTATCAGAGAGCAAGACATGTTAGTGTTGATATTCTCTACAGCACAAAATTTTATGTATAGACTACTAAATATTGATAACATCTAAAACCATTGTGCACATGACATACAGTCAAGTGCCAAAGGAGAAGTCATCATTAGGAGTCTAACAGTGTACGAAAGAACAACTGCATGCTCACTAGATTTCTGCTTGTAATAAGACATAAACATACATAATGTCTATTTGTTTGCAGGCTAAGCCATAGTTAGCCTTTGAGATACATTAAAGATAGAACAAAAAGTGCTGGCTGCCAGTATGTAACTTTCATAACATCGTCAAGATGAGATTCTAACAACTTGCTGGCACAGACTCAACGTCCAGTCAGAAATCAAATATTTTCTTTCGGTATCTGCCATACCTCCCTGCCTGAGCTCTGCACTCCATAATTAATGGAGCTAATGCCAAATGTGGGCCATGACAAGACAGCCTAATGAGTTGATTGGTTAATGGTTGCTTGTTAATTAGTCAGTATTCATAGTCAAGCTGGCACGTCCCGTTCTCAGCAGCCTGGCCCCTCGGTTACAAAGGCGACATATTTCAGAGTGCCTCCAGGCTGCTGATAGCGAAAGAATTGGTCCAATGTACCTACAGTTCTGTGTCCATGTGAATCTATACATCCGGACTTGGAGATGAATGCTGAGTACAGAGGGAAGGGCACAAAAGAACACACCAGCTAGGACATAACGTACATAGAGTGCATAGACACAGCACAAAGAGTCACAGATACCGAAGGTACACAAAACAAACTACTACTGACACATAATGATGGTATGTACACATTTTTAAAAGAGGCTGAAACTAAAAAAGGACACAAAAGGGCATGGGAAGATAAAGTATTAATAACAATGAGAGTAGCAAAACACATCTCAGGGCTTGACACTGTCATTTGCCAAGTGGCTGAATGCTGTTTTCTCATGAGTCTGAGCCAGAAAATATTGACCTGATTGGCACAGTGATCATAAAAAGGCCTTCTTTTGGTATTTTCTGAAATATTCTGACAGAGTGGTTTTTTTGTTGGAATACACATTCCTTTCTACAACTGAGCATGTGGAATACAGATACAGACAATCAACATCTCTCACTGCTGCTTTTGACAGTCAGATAGAACAGCACAAGGTTACATGAACTATTATAGTTAGACTGAGACTGAAAAGGTTTTTCAGCCCCTGTCATCGAACCACATGTAAAAAAAAAAAGAATAAATAAATAAATAAATAAAATGCACCTATTCAAGAGAGAAATGCATCAAACAAAAAGCAGAGGGAGAGGAAATATGGGAGAAGTGTGAAAAACATTCAGCCTCACAAGCTAAAGAAATGGTCATAGTTAAGTGAGGTTGTAGCCAAAGGCAACATTCTTCACAAAATACACAGAAAATTTCCTACTAATGCAGACAGCTGAGTGAAATCAGTTCACGGTGAAGTGGAATGGAAAAAAAGCAAAATCTAAAAGACCAAAATCTAAAATCTAAAATCCAAAAGCATCTGCACTTGTGGGCAAGTAGTTTCACTGTTCAGGCCAGCAACTTTGAAAAAAAAATAAAAAATAAATAAATAAATAAATAATGATAATGATGTAATTAAAATATAGCAAAATAAAATGTAAGTTAATACAAATACATTAAATTAAATTACATTAAATCCATATTTGAAATTTGTTTAATTTTCTGGTGAAATATAATTTTGTTACTGTCCTGATTCCAGTCATTATGAAGTCGGAGCCCAAACTATCCTAAACCAACAGCTACTATTAGTACGATGTCTCTCCTAATTAATGCATACCATATGTAGAGGATCATTATCAAGTCATCAAAATTCACGAGTGCACCTGACTTCACTCACACCTCATCATGCTAAGTAACACGTTAGGCATCCAAAACCCTCCCCTCTCTCTTCCTGTTCTGGGCGAGTTTGCCCAGTCTTGCTCTGAAGAGACTAAATAAAACATGAATCATCTGCTAGAGCCAGAGGTAGCTGCACGTGTGCTCCGAAATCCTCCCTGTGTGTCCGTTGGCTGTAGTACAAGCCTGGATTGCTTTGTGCTTCTGCAGTATTTTTCTATCCAACTTACTGTCCAGTGGCAAACAAAACAGTAACACTGCGATCCACTGTGAATAGAAAAAAATGTAAGAAACACAAAAATGCAGATTCCATTCCTGATTTTAATCTTAATGTGGGAACAACAAGGGCGCTGTTTTGACACAGCCCTATTTTTTCAGTGGACAGTTTCTCTTGAACTTTAAGTATATGAACTTACTGTCTCCACTTCAATGTAAATGACCGCAAAGAAGAAGAGGATGTAAGGGAAGAGAAGTGCAATGCCAGTGAGAGGAAGAGAGCAAGGCAGAGAGGCAGGGAGGGAGGGAAAGTGGTGTGGGAGGGTGAAAGGGATGAGAACATTGAATAAGTGGGAGAGGATAGGGGAGGAAAGGGCAAGAGTAACATCTTGTCACCACCTGGGACCGAGTTTGCTGCCCCGGGATGTTGCCTTTACATAACAACAGTGGACAAGGCTGCGGCTGAGAAAAAAACATAAAATAGAATAAAATAACACACTGTGCCTAACACGCAGGGGGGCTAACCATTTACAGCAGGGCTAAGACACCTCCGCTCTGCAGCCAACATGCTCACAGAGACACACGGAAGCATGCACACTGTGATTCTCTGGAAAACTGAATCTAAAAGACTAACTGTAATTTTTGAACACACACACATACACACACTCACACATGTCTACTAACAAGTAACACATGAGGACTGCTGGGACATAAAGTTGAATGACAAAAATAAATGGAGGCAAAATGGCATGTTTCCCCAACAACTAATCCGTCACATTCTCTACATCCAGGTTCAAATGTGCACTGTGGTTTCCACAGGACTCCCTCAACATTTGCTATAAAACACAAAGAACAGGCCAGGTGCTCATGACAAATCAGACTGTGAACATTCATTTAAGATGAAATTATCAGAGATCAACTGTACACCAGGTAGCTCATTCCCATTAAAGTGAAAACAGGCCATGCCAGGCCAGTATGAGTCCCAGAACATAACTGAATGTGGGGCTATGGAGTTCTAAAACCTGCTCACATTTTCTGACTTCTCTGCAACTCATGCAAAAGATAAAATAAAATAAAATGTGAAATTTCACTCAGTGATTTAAAGATGACTGCCACACACACAGCAGCACATTTAAATGTCAAGCCGCACTTACTTATATGAAAAGGCTGTGACCTTATTGTTGTTAACATCACCAATTTAACGCACAGCCAGTGTCCAGTGAAAGAGTCCCTTTACAAAAGTTGAAACTTGCAGGAAAATAATAATGGCCGTGTCCATCTTGAAGTCAGGGATATCAGGCATCAGGGACGGCCACATGGTCATAACTCTGACTGACTGCAAGTCATAGCATGCTGTGCTTCGAGTAAGACTTATAAATTAGTTACCATGAACCTGTAAGTGGTTAGAGCCACAGCTTGTTGAGCTTACACATACAGTATATACACACGGATATTACACATGTATTGACACACAGATCTGTTTTACTAGGGTTCGAACCTCGAAGGGATAAAACTCTATTGAGTTTCTCCTGGTTTATTACTTGTTGTCTTCTGCTCAGTAAATTTGCTGGCTTCTGCTCGTCTTCGGCTCAAACTGCCGTGAGCTGCACCGTGCTACAGACATGAAAGTTGGCCCAATAAATGGAAATGATGTGCAAAAGCTTCACAAGAAAAATGACTGCAATCGGCCAGATCATGGTGCTATAATTCATATTAAAAAAAAATAAACAAATAAATAAATAAATCCTGAATGGCCGGGACACCAGCACTGTGAGTCTGATTGACTTGAAATTTGAAACACAGAATGCGCTCTACAAAAAAGCAAATTGGACCATACATTTTTTGTACACACGCACACACACACACACACACACACACACACACACACACACACACACACACACACACACACACACACACACACAAACACACACACACACACAAACAAACAAGCAGCAGATAAAGACCATTCAGGCAAAACCAAAATAAACACAGCTCAACAGCAGCAGCGTTTCCCTTTCACACACAGCAAACACCAAATACCACACCGGACTCTCATCCATACAAAGCAAATGCAATCACAATCCACAACTGCTCTCTAACAAACGAGCTCTTCAGTCACAGCAAGCACCGACACCACTGATATCCAACAGCCATTTATTTTAACTAGTACGGAGCATCTTGCTGCAAAACTAGCTGGACATCACAGTTCTTTACACTTAGCCGACATACGTGGTGCTGTCACGATACCCAATCCAGTTATTTGGTCAGACTGACTGGACTGATATCGATGCATCCCTAATGGATTTGTATGAAATTCGGTTTGCACGATCTTGGGTCATGACTCAGTCAGCGCATAAAATTTGATAATGATTTAATTTAAGTGGCCATGGCTTATTACAATTTCTCGACATTTTACATTCTACACTTTAAAAAAAATCTGCGTGTCTCACAGAATTGATTTTTTTTTTCTGCACATCCACTGATGTGTATCAAAAGTTTGCCTTACTGCAACCTATGGTCAATTATGAAGTCCATCACTCTATATTTTTCATATATGAAAAATCAATTAACGTTTAGATCTCTAAAAATCTTCTTTTCAAGATTGCGGCTTAAATTTGGGCTGACTGAACTGCTTCCTTCCGTTGAGTGCAGAAGGGTACAAAACCATAAATCGGCAGTTGTGGCTATATGTATTTTTTATTCCTGTTTAATTTTATTCAATTTTTCTTTGATGTTCATAGTGCTGCTGTGTCAAATCAAATTTGCCCCATGGGGGGGGGTCAATAAAAAAAGATTTCAAGGGCCTCAGATCCACTCAGATGAGGATGGCTGTGATGTGGATGGCTTGATTTTTGTTTTGTGGTGAAATTTTTCCTTAAGTTACGGCTCCATTTATGTCCTGTTGAAAAATTCTTGTTAAAATGTAACCATCTGACCATAAATGATCAACCACAGTAGTAAACAGAAGTGTGAAACTTCTAAATCTAAATGCTTCTAAAACTTCAAAAAAAAAAAAAAAAAACTTCTTATGACACAAAAATAATTTCATTTGGTGGCACAATGTATCACAGCATATTACTAAGCTTGAAGCAACATTCAGACTAAATTTAACTATTTACCCCCTCCACTCCCCTGTCTGCTCGAAGCACCTCAGTATTGTGGACAGCTCCTGACAGGAGGGGCTTCTACCTGAGTCTTTCTGCTGCAGTTTGATCTTTCTGATGTTCCATCAAGTGAGAACAGGGGAACAGGGGAATGACTTTGTCCAGACCATCCGCACCAAGATGAGATTTTAATGTGGCCTTACCTTGGTAATGAGGGTGCGGTACTCCTCCACCTGGTGGTCGTTGTTATGGCAACCAGCCAGGAGCTGCCACACCTCCCCACGGAGAGCCTCGGGGACACCGCTCCGCACCAGCGCTGGCAGCTGCCTGGGACGCACTGATAAGTTCAAATGCCTGAGAAGAGAGGAGAGGAGAGGAGAGGAGAGGAGAGCAGAGAAGAGGAGAGGAGAGAGATGGATGGTTAAAGGACTAAATTTTCGCAATATTATTTCAATCAAACTTAAACCTTAAATTTATGGTAAATGTCTCTCATTACACAATACACACTCTTGCACATCTGCTTACAGTATCTACCCAAAACAATGAATTTTCTACTTTTTAGCACTGAGCCCAGATGGTGTTTAAATGGAAATGATGATTATCTGTGCAGATGGTCCCGTGGACAGAGATCACAACGTTCAAGTGTGTGTGCGTGTGTGTGTGTGTTTATATATGTGTGTGTGTGAAGGAAATATCACAGGTGTGAAATCTTATACAATAATTTACAGCTGTTTCTCAAAACCTGCAGTGTCACTCCAACAAAGGAATCTCTAAAGATCATGGTAGGGACACAAAACATGTGCCATGCAAACATTTTTGTACAGAAAATTGTTATGCTCTACTTAAAGGTGCCATATGTGGTTATAAGAGGTAAATTTTTAATTCAGAGAAGTAAAACAAAATCCTATTGTACATAAAAAAAAAAACATATTACATTGGTTATAGAAGCAACAAACAAACTATGCTCAGCAAAAAAAAAAAAAAGGGTCCACATGACACTGAAAAGTTACCAGTTCACTGTTGTTGTTTACAAGAGCAAGGCCAGCAATTTTGTTTATATGTACATATATATTCTAGGCTTCTGTTTAATTTAGACAGTTTTTTTCTTTTGCTTTGTTCAATTAATTTAAAAAAAATGTGTGTATAGCAGCAGGCTCTTCCAGTGTACACAAATATTTGTCAAAACTACACAAAGTAGCTTTAAGCCCAAAACTTTGTATTTGCAGTAAAAGTTTCAAACTTTTTCTTTTAAAATTCTACACCATTTAGCCATGTGAAAGCAGGGCAGGAAAACAACTCACAGAAAAAAATACAGTAGCACTACACTCAAACACCAAATTTAAAACTTTCCTTTGAAGCTCATCCCCATATTTAAAAATAAATCAACAGATCTTCTCAGAGAAAGGATTATGAAGCTGTAAATGAAGTAGATCTTATGAACTCGGGCATCTGCCGGGGCATGAAAAAGTGAGAGAGATAAAGTTAGAGATACAGTGAGAGGGAGAGAGGATCCTCAGAGGCACAGCTGTACCTACCTACCAACTACTGCATGATTGGAGCAGACAGGAAACTCCCTCAGTCCCTGATGATTCTCTTACTTTTTCCCTCTCTTAATTCATCCCCTCTATTTTCTGAGTTTGTTTTGTTTATTTGTTCCTAGCGTCAGGTTATGCAATGCATGGCATTTTCTGCTGGGACTAAGCAAGGAAACAAAGTATACTGTGAAAGTGTGTGTGTGTGTGTGTGTGTGTGTGTGTGTGTGTGTGTGTGTGATGTAAGTAATGCCAGGCCTGGTCCTCAGGGGCATAAGATTGTAAATGGCTCTCTGTGACTTGCCTCTTTTTTTCCTCACTGAGCTCTACATCCTACAACTCAACAGTCTCTCTCTCTCTCTCTCTCTCTCTCTCTCTCTCTCTCTCTCTCTCTCACTCTCTCTCTCACTCTCTCTCTCACTCTCTCTCTCTCTCTCTCTCACTCACACACACACACACACACACACAAAGCCTGGTTTTATAAACAGGCTAGTCTTGTGATCCCTTTATTTACCATTTCTTGCCAGTTAAATAAGGCAAATATCCCCAAAACATACTTTTATGATCCTGCCATCATCTGATATTCTCAAGAGACACCAAGAACACTAACCAGGGACAGCATCTAATAAATAATGATGAAATGAAAATTGCCCCGTTCATATCAAGGTTTAATTATCACACAATATAAACATTAGCATTTAAAGGTACACAAAAAAACTAAAAACTAAAAAAAATAAAACCTAGGTTGGGATGTAGTATTGTACAAATGACTTATATTCAACCGCATTCCCTTGTCTGCATGTGTTCTCTCAGGCACCTTATATCACCCTCTGTTCATTTCTTGGAGTCAGAGTGGGAAGAAAAAAACAGATCAAAACACCGATGTCAAACACCTTTCTGCCTAAATCGTGTCTGTGTGTCTGTAAATGTATGTAAACTGCAGGGTTTGTGAGAGAGAAAATGTGAGTATCATCTGTGTACTTCTCTGCACTTCATACATGTGCCCTGACTCAAGTAGCTGAAGATGCTCTTTATTAACTTCACTTCAAAGCACAGCGGCCACCAAGTTATGACTAATTAAAGTCAAGGCAATTTTCATTCAGTTCATCACAAGCTTTTGATTAAAAACAATTGGAGTAATGGAAGAAGGAAGTCATCTTAATAGGCTGCTTATCAGGAACTCCCGCCTGCCTCGCTCTGCTTCATATGTATCAGTATTTCCACCGCACACATAAATCAACTGTGTGTGTGTGTGTGTGTGTGTGTGTGTGTGTGTGTGTGTGTGTGTGTGTGTGTGTGTGTGTGTGTGTGTGAAGCCATGCATGAGTATGAGCGGCTGTGTAATAATCAGAGAAAAGAAGAAAAAACCCTCACCACTTGGATAACAAGTCTCCCCAGGTCTCCAGGATCTTCTCTGCACACTCCTTGGAAACATCACCTGACCCACTGAGCAACGGCTCATCATTATCTGGACCAATCACACACACACACACACACACACACAGACAAACACATGCAAACGCATACATACATGCACAAACACAAAGGGAAACTGGTTAGATGCATCATTTGGACTGTCTTTTTAAAGCTACTGTAGGCAAGATTTTCTCAATACAATTTTATCATGTGCAGTGAAAGGTATTTGGTGGGTGTTAATGGTGTTAATTTTGGACACTGCCTGCAGACATCCTGACTATTCTTTGCAAGATTTAAATGTGCCAGTCTCACCACAGAAATTTTTGGCAATGTGCATTGTACCTGTAAATCTACACTGTATAAAGAAGAGAATAACTAAGCAGGCAACAAGACAATGACAAATTTCAGGTTCTAGCTATATAATTTAGGAAACCAGGCTATACATTAATCCACCCAAACATCCTGTATGACTAAGTGCCTACTGCAGGCTATGGGTGATGATCTGAACCCCTAACCCAGACAAAAACACCTGAATCAGTAAATCAGAATATTCAGCTACAGGACAGAGTAATGAGTCCAGACAGTGAGACCAAACTGAACCAAAAGGTCAGTAGACCAAAGACAAACACAAAGCACATCCAGCACTACATCCATTGTGCTCTCTCCCTTTCATTCTCTCTCTCTCTGTCTCTGTCTCTCTCTCTCTCTCTGACACACACACACACACACACACACACACACACACACACACAACCACTGCTGGTTAAGTTATGTTTCAAGATACACAGAGTTCTGTAACATTGTGTTTGATCTCCCACAGGACTTTGGTTACTGCGGGGTACAAACCTATTTCTGGTGGGCCCAAAAGGACTGAGTGTTAGTTTTTTGGATAAAATATCAGTAACTGGGTCAGGGGATGAAAATGTTTAAAAGCTAAATATCTGAAAGTACACAGAACGATTTGGCGGGGTTATATGCTAATTAAACTATGTAAATTTCATGCTCCTGGGCAGGACTACTTTTATTGTTATGTTTTGGAAGGGCACACGAATGAATGGGGTCAGTCCTGAGCACAGACAGTGCTACCGTACAGCTTTTGGAGAGGCTTGGGCAGAAACATGAGACCCAGTGATTTATATTATTGTATCGCTTAAGTGTGCAGGTTGGAGGCTGTTTGGGTGTTTGACAGGATGAAGTACACCATGAGCAGCTCATATACTTAAAATTAGTGCAAGCTGTGCCCCTCAGAATTGAATGAAAACAATTTAGGATGCATTTGCCTGTCTATGTACCTGAGATCAAGTACCCTACAGCTCTGGGGCTGCCATTCAGACCACACAACTTTATAATGAGATCCGATGTTACATGGCTTTTCCTGCATAAATTTATTCATTTTGAAGGCAGACCACCCTTCCTTTGATTTGCCCAGCTCCCCTACACACACACACACACACACACACACACACACACACACACACACACACACACATAGCCAGGCTGATGCTGGCTTTGTGAGGAAGAAAGTCTGGTGTTAGAAGGCTACAGTATCACACACGTTTCAAGCTTTTTAAGGCCTGGAGTTGTTAACGCAGTCTGGAATAACATTATCATAGCAAACTAACTGCAATTCTGAAACTAATGAGTGGGTTTTACATTTGTCGTTCAGGTAAGCAACATATGTAGTGTGTAACTAAGTTAAAATTACTCGACCAAGCCTCATACAAACAAAAAGCCTCATACATTAGTGATGCAGCGACACAAACAGTTCATTCGGAGCCCACCTTGTAGCAGAGTCTGCCATTTCACCACATTTTCAAACTTAAGCTCAGAGACAAACTAATCCAAATAATCCAAAAGGAGCCCTGTGAGAATTAAATCCACTGTTTCCGTCATATATGGTTTTCAGCCGGTGGCTGACAACTAACACTTGCTCAGTAGAACATTTACACCATGCTGTGTGTCCGATTTGTGTGTTTACACAGTGTTTTCTTACAACACCATCAAGCAGTCAAAATTGCATACTGCATCTTTTTCAACAAGGTGTAGTCAGTCACTCACTGTTCATTACACGGAGAGATCTAGAGCCGGTGCTCTTACGTTGCACTGCTATAAAGGGGACTAATGTTTTAATAGTTGCTGAAAGCATGTTGTAGTATGAATGATGGGTTATTTCCTTCTTTGATAAAGCAAGAGTGTGACTGGAAAGAAGGCACAAGAGAGGCAGAATACTGTGGATGTTAGATGGAAGTTGGGAGGGAAAGAGGGAAAATAAAAAGAGGGTTAGCAGGTAGACAAGTCAGCCATGTTGAGACTTGTATTGGACTTAGCCTATATTAAACTTCCACATTATTTAACATTGCAGAGTATAATTAATTTTACTAATTTATTATGAGTTAGATTTTCAAACATAAAACTTGAATATATGGTACAGTACTGACTTCCTCATTACATACTCTTGCCAATGTGCTCTTTCTCAGCACATCTGCTTACAGTATCTACTCAAGACAATGAATTTTCTCTTTTTTAGCATTGGTCCCAGATGGTGTCTAAATGGGAATGTCATTATCTGTGCAGATGGTCCCATGGACAGAGATCATGACATTCTCACACATACACAGTGTGTGAGAGAGAGGAAGTATCACAAGGCTGTGAAATATGATCACAAAATATTTTACATCAGTTTTTAAAAACTTAGTTTTATGCCTGTTAAATGGTCTTTGTAAGGCACACAAACGTGAACACAAGCACCTGAACTAAGCAAGCCGTTTGCTTACATAGCAACAGCATGTAGACTGACTCTCAGTCTGATTGGTTCAGATTTTTTGCACATGGGGGGAACAAAGGCAACATTATGCTGGTGAGGGAAATTTAAACATGGCTATTGTGGAGTAACGTGTACTATCCAGCCAAAAGAAGTTTTGAAAATAGGATAGTACAAAACAATTCCGCCAGATTCTCTTTATATCTGCCACCACTGCCATTTGTTTACACAGGAACATAAGAAATCATGCCGTCTTCATCATTGGCAGTCTTTATTAGAGACTTTCATTTAGTGCCCCAACCTGAAATGTGACATGATAACAGATGTTTGCAGCACTTTACAAATTTTCAGCTGCACTTTTTACTATGCATGAACACAGGCAACAGCCATTGTGTCCCCCCTCTATGTTTGCACAAGCGTTCCCTGTGTAGACTATGCAACGAGCCTCACTCCCACGAGGGAATCTCCAAAGACCGTGGGAGGGATGCAAGTCAGCAAAGAAAGTGTTTGGAAACATGGGGAAAAATGTGCCAGACAATCATTTTTGTGCAGGAAATAATCATACTCTACTTATGCCCAAATTCTTCTTCATTTGTAAACTTTCACATATGGGGCAGTCTAGGCTGCACAGCATGCCTAAGAAGCTTCCTGCAACATCATGAATGTGGGAGCGCTGTATTTCTTGTCCCCTCTCTTCTGAGCACATTTACATCAAAAATGCCATTTTTAACTTTGAAGATTAAAAAGAATCGCCAGCATCCAGCAGAATCACCTTCCTCCTCGTCATCCTCAGGTGGTGAGGGAACCATGGTGCCGGTCCCAGTGGGCAGGATGCCAGGGCTGGCTGTGGTCTTCCTCTTCTCTCTCTCTGTCTCACTCTCCAAACTCACCACTTCATACAGCGTGTCTGAGGCAGGACTCTTGCGCTCCTTACGCTCCATCTGAAGTGAGACACATTGAGAATACATCAGTTACTGAATGTGAAAGGCAACCGTCTTTCATCCAACCATTATCTATTTAAAAAGCAGTAAAGCTGTTAAGTTTTGGCAAGAGACCATCATTAGACACACTGAAGACCACAATGGCAGACAAATTACTAAAAACAGACTAAAGCAATTATTAGTCTTCTTCAGATCAACTGATAAAACATTTACATTTCCTTTCAAAACAACAGAGTTGTACGTTTAAAAAAAAAAACAAAAAAAACTATGCTGCATCAAAAAGAGTGAATGTTCAGCTTCACTGCAGTTTGCTAACTTTTTGAAGCACGTTGTGCCATTTGGTCTCTGAAAGATGTTATCCCAGATATACTTTACTTGCTTACTACTATTTACTAGGTCACAGCTGCTCTGTGTGAGTATTTACCAACGATACTCAAATAAAGAAAGATGATTCATTACAAGCTGTGTCAGTGGTACAAATGATAATAACCTTGCTGTCTCCTTTGCCTAACCCAAATAAAATCAGTTTCCTCCTGTTTTTAATTTAGTTTGTCAGAATGTTGGGAAGAGCTATGGCTTATTTAAAAACAAGCGCAAAAATGAGCATAGGACATAAGAATCAGATCATAATCTGTACTCAGGTAGGTCTTCTCCCATTAGAGTGAACAGTTAAGACCTGCTACTTGCAGAAAATCACTTGGAGTTGGCCCATCTGGCCTCTGAAACATCATTGGTATTACAGAGGCCATTTTGTGTCCTATACTGTAATTATCAGGGATGTGCATTTATATTGTGTCAACACATTCGTCGACACATGCACAAGTCAACTCTAAAACAACAAGACACACACAGCATCAGCTGAGCTCAACCCCACAAGTGTTTTGTCCAACTCATACTAGAAACAACCATGTATTTTTCAATTCCTACTTGCTACACAACTCTTTCATCTATTTTAACACACCATGTCATTTTACGGCAAAACAACACTGTAAAAAATACTGAATTCCAAAGGGTTAATTGCAGGCTTTATTTAATTCCGGATGAGAAACGTCGCAGTGATGTACCTGTCGCAGTTTCAGATAGAAGGTCTCGGTGTAGCTGCGCTTGCTGAAGGGCCAGAACAGCCTGTCGTTTGGCGAACACACTCTGACCCTCGTCTCGAGCAGAAACCGGACTGGCTCCTCAACCTCCGTAATCACTAGGTCTACTGCCGTCGTCATGTACATGAATTTATCTATGAAAAAAAAACAAAAAAACAATAGCAAATACATTATTGTTAACGTACGATGCAGTCCCTCCTTCTGTGTAATTTTGAAAATGATGGCATACCATCATTTCCCAGTTTTACTTAAGTACTATTGGTAGTGTAAAAGGTACCGCATGACACATTGACAGACAACAAGGTTAACACCCTGCTTGGACCGATTAGTGTAATTCTGAAAATGCCAGAACACAAAATCAAGTCAGTTGGGAAAAATCTAATTAACAGTTTCTGAGTTAAAGAAAAAAAAACAAAACAAATGGAAGGAGATAAGCCCGTAGTCCCACACACCTCAGTTTTCTTGTCAAAGAAAAAAATGTTCATGTATCTCCTCAAACACTGCAGTCATTGTCCCGTAAATGAGATTTTCTTTCTAAAGTACAGGCATTAACAAAGAACAGTCTCCACACTAATTTGGTGCAGCTATAATCTTATCATACAAGGTTTTGGAACAACTACTGCTGTTCCAAAACATACAGTAACACCCACTGCTAAGGTTTGGCACGTACCGGTGTGGCGCTTTGTGTGCCTCTCACCTTCTTTTTCCTTCTATCTTTTCACTCTCACAGGGCTCAGACAGCTGGTTTATCCCCAAACTCCAAACAAGTAGTCCTCACCATTCATCTCCAGCGTACAGCCTCATTTCACCAGTCTATGGATTTCAAGCTTTCTCCATCTAATCAGCTGCATCAGGCAGCCCATTTTCAAGACGAACTCTCTTGAGTTTTTCACTCTCATTGTCAATACTTGTTTTACCAGTTGTACCGACACTCTGATATTCTGCACCCCTGCACGAAAAATCTTGTAAGTCTTTCCATTTTTGTGTCCTTGGGGAAAGGACGAGGTAAGTTTGTAGTAACCTATACACTACTGATATAGGTTGTGAACACTGTTAAGCACACTAGGTTAGAGATGAGGGCCTCTTGCTGTGATTTTTTTGTTTCTGCTCTTTGTTCTGTAAGAAGAAGCAAAACACTGGTGGAGTGAGGATCCAATTTGTTTTATTTGTTATGTTTGTTTTGACATCACCATCAGTCTTTTCCCCTCTATGTCAAACCTGCTGTGTCAGATGGTAAACCTTGTTGCAAATAGTGCACAATATATATTCCTTCACTGGCGCCCTGTAAATAAATATTCTTGACTCTGTCTTATATTTCTTTATAAGTTCCACTGGTTCATTTATTCTTCATTTCTGCCAAGGGCTGATATCATAATATGAGACTGGATAATATCTGGGATTTTGGATATTGTAATATCGTGATATCACATATGGCAGAGTTGTCTTTTCCTAGTTTTAAAGGCTGCATTACGGCAAAGGGCTTCTGTTCTTGCAATTCTGTGATTTGTCCCTACCTTCTTGGTCATCATACACATTACTATTTTTTTTTTCTATTTTTTTTTCATTTATTTTAATTATTTCAAACATGTAAAAGGAAATAAAACATAAAAGAGAAAATGAAATAGTTTCCAACAATGAACAGCTCAGCACAAAAGAAATGATCAAAATACATAAATATTTGAAAAGGAGTACGGAGAGGTCCGACCCTTTCTCCATCAGTCAATGATTGGTAATTATTCAGCTGTTTTTTACAGATTTGATATTTTTAATTTTGTTTAAATAGAAGGCAATTGATAGAATCTTGCATAATCGTGTATTTATATATTTATCATAGACATATTAAGTAATGACTCTATTCTATATTTAAATATATGATATCATGTCGTATACAATACGTAAATACACCCATATACGCATAACCAACTATTTACATATTACAATTAATGATTACATATATAAAAAATGTTAATATCCAGGTATTCGGTCAAAAAAAATGCAATATTTGATTTTGTCCATATTGCCCAGCCCTATTTCTGCTGGGTCTGTGTTACTGTCTCTTGTAAAACCACAGAGAGCACACCAAGGTCGCAACACCCACAAAGTATTAAAGACAAGCAAATTTTCCCTTTGGTGACTACACCACATGGTGTGTAAGAAATATGGAGTCCAAAAATTTATTTTTAAGGACAATACAAAATGTGTTGTAATTTAGTTGCTTGGCCTTGAGAACGGCATGTACCAAAACATATCCACCGATTAAAGAAAATAACATATGCACTTTACTTGACTGTCTCACATTCAGCCTCTTTTTTCATCCCAAGTGCAGGCCACTGTTATATATTTTTCTGTGACTGAGTGTTCTTTTGGGGAGCCAAAGCACCTTTGGGATGAATAAACAGAAGACACTTTACCCCAAAATGCGGACACTATTTTTCACTGTAGGGACAATAAAAAAAAAAAAAAAACACCCTGTTTGCAGAGAAAGGAAAACTATAACACCCAGTGCCTTGATCATCTAGAAACAGAGATCTTGTTCTTCTGACCACACAAACCAGAGACCCAACAACATTCATGGTGGTTTTATGCAGTCAGTGACAAGAAAACGGCAATGTCAAGGCAAACTCCCACTTGTCAAACTGCACCCTGAGACAAAATAAACGTTACCACATCAGGTACCTCAGCCACAGAGGTACACAGATAACTTGGATGCTGCTAAAAACAGGCTTCAGTTTGGTGCTGTTTAGAGGATCGTCCTCTGTTCATCATGACAGTTAACACCAAGGAAAAAACCAGTTGTTTCTGTTGTTTTTCTTTTAATGTGACATTAATAAATTAGTCTCTGTATTAAGTATTTAAGACTGACTCCTTCAGCCCTCTCAATAAATGATGATATATCTTATTTCAATTAAAGAATTGATTGAATCAGAGACTATGATATAATGATGTAGTGGTGCAACCTAATTATTTTGGCTGGTAAAAAATATGTCTGGCATGTCAATTCTGTGATCTACCCGCAATCTACCTGCCTATCAACTGTCATAAGCCACAAATTTTAAAAGCTTTTCATAATTGTGTATTTATATATTCATGTATTAATAATTATGTTTGTATATAGACAGGTTCCATCTATAAGATATTTCTCTTGGCAATGTGTTTTTACTGACTAAATATGATATAAATGAATACATATCCGAAAAAAAATGAAGCACATGACCGAGGAGAAATACTGATCTTTTTTTGGCTGTTACCTTTTGGCGTCTCCTCATTAACAGCCTGGAACTGAGGCGTGTTCGGGTTCCAACTTCCTGTGATAATGTAAGACTTCCCGTCGGAGCTCTTCCCCATTGACTCCTGGAGGGGTGCAAACCAAAGGAAGTTAGAACATGCAACACACACACACACAGACATAAATACACACACTAACACACACAAAGCATCAACCTACCAGGTCTAGCAGGTGCATGTCACTGTTCTTCACATTTTTCCCTGGGCTCAGCAAGAGACCGAAGCACCTGGAGAATAAACATACAAAACCACACACACACAAACACAAGCACAAGCATACAGGGAGAAAAGAGAAAAGAGTGGGGTCAATAAGCGCATAAGACAGATAAGACGAAAAAAAAGAAAAAGTGAGAGAAAAAGCGGGAACTACAGACAGGATGATAAATCTCCCTTCAGAGTAAAACCAGTTGTAAAATCTTACACATATATTACCGCAAATAGCTTCCTGGATTGATCTTGTCTAAGACAGACCAGAACATGGGGAACATTAAACACAGCACTTCATGAAAATCCATTCCCAATCCTCACCACGTCTGGGCCCATTCTACAATAACAAACCACCACCAACTGGAAGTTCACGAGAGGGTGATGGACCGTTTGAACTTCAACAGCTTTATTCAAGCACGGAAAATTAACAGGCTCAGAGGCCGACTCACATCAATCACCATCTCACGCCTGAGCCGGAACACTTAAACCCGCCGCAGACAGACAGACAGACGGATGTAAAGATATTTCTCCCGTGTGTGTTTATCAAGTATGGTTGAGTAACACATTTGTTATGAATTCCTGGTCAGAGGTTTTAAGCGGAGACATCTCAGCTGCTGCAAATGGAATGATCTCAGGTTTATCTGACAGATGTATGATAAATTCTGCCTCTCACTCTCCTGTTAATAGGTTCGTGCTTTCTTTAACCTCTCTTTTTTCATCCTTACTTCAGCTGTTTATCATGAGGGTTATCTGACCGTAAGAGATGCCAAACAGCTCTTAAGTATTATGTAAAACATTGTGAAACACTATTTCCCAATATTTATGACATCATTAACACCATCTACCATGCTGGATTTTCTGTTTTGCTTGGCTCTTTAACCCCCTGCTGCCATGACCACAAGTGACCTATTCTGACGTCTTGTATTACTACAATAGTAGTAGTAGTAGTAAAAGTACTACTACTACTGCTACTAACAACAATGACATTAATAATAATAATAATCATAATCTTTGTTCCATCTTTGTTACAAGGGCACATTCAAAATGAATTCAATTAAAAGTAAAATGGAAACATGTGTTCCTGACTTTTTTTTTACAGTAAACAACTAAGCCGCCGACCCGATCTCAGGATACACACAGTTACAGCATCATGGTTTTAACACTAGAGCATTCAGTAAAGCTTGTAGGAAACACTGACATAACCTACAGACATGATGAGGAAAACTGTCTTGACCTATATATATGGAGAGGCCAGGCTAAGAGGAAAAAGACACAAACACATAACAGGGTATGAAGTTTTCCACACATTTTAGATCACTGGTGAACTGAGCATTGACTCTGACATCTAATACCACGTGTTAATGCTATGTCTCCTGACACATTTCTGCTGCAATTAACAGCACATAAACCAAAAAAAAAAACAAAAAACTATTAAAGGAAACAAAAACAAGATGTTCGATACCATGTTCATCTCTGTACATCCAATGGTTCAGTTCCATTTCATGTTAGCTTATCATAAAAACTTGAAGTCAATTACACCATGTAAATAAGACAGCTTCAGGTTTATTTTTTTACTCTGACAGAGGCAGGCTAATGACTCCCATAGACTTCAAGTCTTTATGCTAAGCTAACACAAAATGCTACTCATGCACAGAGGTGGAAATGGCATCAAACATCGTGTCTCCTTATCTGGGCAAGTCAGAATAAAGCTATTTTACTGAAAACAATGGAGCATTCCCTTAAGTGTGTACTGATACCAATTACAACAGAAAATCATCTAGCATGATAGCACTCAGGCAGCCTGTGTGTATCTAAGCTGTCCGATCTCCAAGTCTGTCTTTTCTGTTAGCTGCCAAATGCACAGAACTTCATTACAGGTAACAAGGTCAGCCAACACCAGCAGCGACTGTTCATGAATCTTTAAATATCCATGCCAAAATCTACAAATGTCACACCAAAGATGAATATCCCTTTTACAAAAAAGACACCCTTTTCCATGTGACCCCATTAAGAGGTTTATGTGACATGAGACAGTCAGAGATAGTGAACTTTCAGTAAAAACAGGTTCTATCTGTAGTTCCGGTCGGCCTGAAGAACTGGGGCGATCACAGGATGCTGTAATAGTTCAGTCATGAGACGCCTATGTTAACAATACATCATCATCACATCCTGACTCCTGCTATACGATCACAGACCTCCTTCCGAACTCATTATATCGGAATGTCAAACTACAGATAAAATGTAAAAAATCAGGACGGCACACCACACCGCCATCAGAAATATTTCCTTTTCCTCTTCCTGACGAGGCTCTGACAGGTTTTGTCACCGAGCATCTATGAATTAGGTTTGTTTTCATCTGTGATTCCAGGCTGCCTTAAAGCAGGCTAATCACTGATCGGATATGACTTTTATCTGGCCATCAAAATGAAACCGGATTTTTTTTTTTTTTTTTTAAAGACATGCTGTGATCCCAATTCTAGTGCATCTCACACTGTAACTGGGACATCCAGTACTAGTCTGAAAAAAAAAAGTCTGTCTGTGTGTGTGTTTTTGTGCAAAGAAGTAACTACTTATATTTACTCAGATTCTTGAGTGGCTGACTGGCTTTTTGTGCACTTTCCAGTTTGTTTCAGGAGTACGTTTTCTTCACTTTTATTTCAGTAAAGTTTTACTGTACTATTGTATTCAGCCACATTTGAAATCACATCTGTTATTGAGTACAAATGTTGCGGGTTGCCCACAGGCATCAAAAACTGAACCAACATGCCCTCTCTCCAACTTTGGAGCTGCATAACAATCAGTCAGCAAAGAAGAGTAATTTGTAGTGTTTTGGCACTTCATTTTGTAATTTCCAGATCAAAAAGATCACATCTAGCAATGTTCTCTCTTTTTTAAAAGTAACACAGTACAATTTTCTCTAAGGACATTTTGAATGACTGATATTTTTCAACAGATTTTCACACTAGCGCTTTAACTAATACTTAATGAAAAATGTCAGCAATGTAACAATACTTCAAACATGAATAGGACACTGTAGTGTGTTTTCCACCACTGGTGTGTGTGTGTGTGTGTGTGTCTGTGTGTGTGTGTGTGTGTGTGTGTGTGTGTGTGGCATTTTACCTCTCAATGGCCAGTTCCTTATTGGAGGTCTGCTGGACGTAAATAACAATTTTCTTGTCCATTCCTGCACGCAGCTTGAAGCTCTGCTTGTCTTTGTCTTTTGCCACAGCACTGAATGTGAAAAAAAGCAAATTATGTTTCTTGAATGCTTCTCAACAAAAAGACCATAAATTAAAAAAAAAAAAAGCAGACGAATGCAGCAGTAAAAAGTTCAACAAAGGTAGGCCTAGTGAAATTATGTATCAGATACTTTTAAAACAGTGACCACAAATTATACTGTAAGAGAGCTAGACTCACATGTTAAACATTTACATTTAAAATTAGCCATGAAATTGAAGTCAAGACATTTTGGGTAGCAGTGAATCACATGTTGAGGAGCACCATTGTCATAATCATTACAGGTATGTATTACTGGGGATCTTTCAGGTTTATCTGTCATGTTCACAAAATTGTTCACGCAGAAACCTAAGTTATATGGACAGTATTTCCTCAACCCAAGTAATTTAATTAGAATATAATTTTTTTGACATGTGCAAAGTAATTCCAACTGCTGGGAACTGTCTCATCTGCCGGAAATATAAATATAATAAAGTCTAAGTCATGTTCACCAATGGCCACTTTCCCAGGTCATCCATAAGACTGTAAAAATGAAAACTGTCTGGGTTGGAACCACTTTTGCCATTTTGACTTTTAACCTTTTAACAGGCAGCCGTCAAATTTTTCCTGCAGCTTTTGATTTTGTCAATGAACAGGTGGATTCAAGCTTCTTTTAGTTTTTCAAACATTTGTTTGGACAACTTGTGGTTACGAGGCTTTCAAACATGGAGGTGTTCAACAATCCTTTAAAGATTTAATCTTTACAACAAAAAAGTTTTATTAGCCACAGAACAGTTGTTTTTTGCTACCGCCATGTTTCTGTCCCTCCAAGAAACTCGCTCTGTCATCTAATGTACCTCCCACGTGGGGCAAACATGCAAAGGAAGAATATATTTACTCCAACCAGAAAGAAACTGTCAGGTTAAGTGTTTACATGGTTATTAGGTGCTGACATTTTCCTATTGAACAGATTATCAAAAGCTTTATACCACACCTCTCAACTCGATTAAAAATTCCCTCTGATTAGATCAGTTTGGGCCAATCTCCTCTGATTGAGGTGGTCATATGGGGGATTTTATTCTGATTGGACCATTTTTCGGATTATTAGTGGAATATTAGGGTCTGTGTAAACGTAACTAATAACAGCAACTAGACAACACCAATGGTATTCATCCCCAATAAGCCTGTCTGATTAGCTGACAAAAAATAGACATATGACCTGTTTCCCTCAGGTCCCTATGTCATACTGCAGGTATGTACTGTGTTATAGTGCCATTTTCCAGACAGGAGTGGCTGAGGAGACAGCAGGAAGGACGACCAGGATTAAGACAGAAACAGTAATCAACATTCTCTAATCCTTCAGCGATATAAATTCCTGAGAAACTTGAAAATGGCCTTTAGTTAAGAGATTCCTGAGTTAAAAATAATACATTAATCATTATGAAATATATTGCAAACATTTGGAACATGTCATGAGTTTAAGCAGGCCTAAGTCCAGAGAAACATGTCCCTTTGCAAGTAAGAAGCTAATGCGCCAGAGAGAGCCAATTCAACTGGAATATCAGCCTTAGTCATGGTCTTGTAATCATATTGTAAATATAGTCTACTGGCTAGTGATAAACAGGCTTGTTTGAAGTCTACTAGGAGAAGAAGACAGATTCAATAATAATTCACATTTCATTGATATCGTATCTTTATTTCCACAGTGCATCTGTTCCATATCTGCATAGATAACAGTGTGTGTGTGTACTTGCGTGTGAAAGCTGCATGCTTGGAAGTCAGCAAACTAAAAATAATCAACCAACAACTAATGAGGAGGAAATATGTGCTGTCTAAAAATAATCACAGGCAATTTTTTTTTGTTTGTTTTCCAAATAAGCTGTGTATTTGGGGCTGTCTGTGAACTCACGGAAATGACTGAGTAAATGGGAAAAACAAAACAGAGAAAGAAGTTGGGGAAGACAGGTCGACGCGGTCATCAGCAGTGAAAGCAAAGGAGAGCTCCATAAAGCCAACATCATAACTGGACCTCTAATCCCTCTGATTTCCATTGTGTTATCTCAGTGTGGAGTCAGGGTCGATGTGTTAGAAAAAGAATGTCTGTGGGAACGCTCATGTTTTTTAACCACACAAGGACAGAAACCCAGTGAATTCACAGTATCTGTAAGTTGAATAGCAGAATGAATGACAAGGCCAGGGCCAATGACACGTCTGAGTATTTTAACGGATGTCAGCAGATGTCTGTACTTTATGCCTCACTCTCTTTGCAGTTACCATTGCTTTGCTTTTTTCCATTTTTTTTTTAAGCAGAATGTACCTATTGACTGGATTTCAATACAATGGTGGGCATTCATAATGATGTTTGCTCACCATGGTTGGACAATGTGGTCACATGTAAGTATGTCGGAATTATTCTTTCCCAAGTGTTACAATTTCAGAAATGTCAGGCGGTTTATAAAACAGCTAATGATAAATATGTATGGTGATGGTGAAAGCCTGTCCATATATTTTAAGACCTGGACACAATCAAATTCATTTTCAGGTTTATGTAGGAATCATGAGTTTATATGCCATGCTCTACACATTTAGGCAAGTGCACAGGCAAGCGTGTGTGTGTGTGTGTGTGTGTGTGTGTGTGTCTCACCTGAAGGTACCCTTGCCATCGTCCTCCTTGATCTCCAAGCTGACGGTGAAGGTGAACAAGTCGCTGTCAGGGGTGAGGGGGGCTGCCTGCTGAGATAACAGCATAGCCTTCTTCGCTGACCGCCGAAATGCTGTGGCAAAGCTGTATAGTATCCTACTCACCTGTAGAGGGAACACACACACACACACACACACACACACACACAGAAACACAACTTCAATTTTAAAAAATCATGCAATAAGCCAATAAAAGAAGGAAGGATGGTAACAAAGGTTTTAATTTAACATCTTTCACACTGTTTAGTCTCTATCATGTACGTATGTGTGTACATTCAGATGCTCACAAAAACACACACACACACAGTATAACCTGTGCCTGTGAGAATATATACACATCAATAATAAATCACACAAAACTGTGCAATAATGCACTAAAAGTTCCCAACTAAACACACATTAAAAAACAATAACACTCATTTGTTAAACTGTTGTAATGAATTGAATTTACAACCTGCTTCTCACTCTCTTTCCACACACACACACTCACACTACACCCCAGGGGTGATATGATGGTGTGATTACGACTTGGCATCATCACGCGAGCTGTGGTTTTTGTCTTTTTTGTTGGTTAATCCCCTCATAGATAGATAACAGATGGGGAGATAAACTATCTTAAGAAGTTAATGGCTTACAATGCCACCTGGCCAAAACTACAGCATTCACACACCTGTTCTCATATTTACCATTTCTGAGTGCAATGCTGCATAAATCAAATAATCTGATCCAGAACAAAGAGTTAAATTATGCTGTCACTTTGCCACTTAGCTAAGACATCTGACTCTGTCAACATTTTGCTCTCATTTGTTTTCTTGGGAGTTTTTTCTTGCCCATAATGCTGATTAAGTCAGGGGGTGTCGTCCTGCTTGTTGAAAACTTGTGGGCATGTTAAGCCCTTTGAGACTGTAAACAGTGATAATGGGCTTTAAATAAACTTGAACTTGATCTCACATCACACACACACACTCAGCTGTACTTGGGCCATGAAATGAAATCGGCTTCAGTTTGCCAAAGTGTTTATTATCTTCCTCTTATGTTGTTATGAATTTTTAAAAATGTTTAGTTTCAACTTACAAATTAGTTAACATAAACCTGCAAGTGGTTAGAACCACAGCTTTTGAGATTATACATACTTTACATACACACAGACATTGAATATGTATCTACACACAGATCTACTTAATTTTATTTTTTCATTCCGATTTTATCTTATTCTATTTTATTTTATATTACTTACTTTTTGATGCGTAGGTATTACGTACAATTTTTTCTTTGATGTTAACTGCATCCCCTTGTGCTGTTGCATGAAAGTGAATTTCACCTAAGATCAGGGATCGGTAAACGTACATCTTATCTTACTGTCTTTTAACCACATGAGTGTTTTGTGTGTTTCCACAGATGAAAATCGTTTCAACTAGATTTATTAATGCAATGACTTGATATTTCTCTTGCATAAGCATTTGCATTTATATAACTGAGATGTCTGATTACACCGTACCTAGAATCATCTAACTAACTTATATAAACTTGCAGGAATTAGACATAGTGTACACACACTAATACATGTACAGACAGAGACAACCACAAAAATAGCATAAATATAACCACATGAGCAAATAAACTCTTAACTCATTGGCTCACACACTCACACTAGAGACACACAAGTCATTCACTGTTCACATCAAAACAAAAAGATACAGAGCACAACAATGCAGCAGTATTTAGCACATTTTGAAATGTTTGGCGGGTATGTGTATTCAGTTCACTATCACAGTCACCGCACTCAAAAATAAACAAAATTTGAGCAACAAAAAGAGCAGCACCTCCTCCACACCACACAGTCACCAATAAATGCTGCCAGTGAACTTTTCATTTGGATTTATGACACTGATGAAGCCCAGTGGAAAAAGCTGCATCTTGTCCTACATAAAACAAGTGCACTTGAGTTTTTTATCTGCTCAGGGATATAAATGACTGTAGTGAGGGAACCACTGGACAAAACATTTAATTCTTGTGTTGACTTGGCCAGGAGACTTCAAAAATTAGCAGGCTAATTCCTTGCACATGGATATATACAGAACAGTAGTCTAAAGTTGGTTTATGCTCGTTGACTTCTACTTACTGACTGACTAAAAATACATTTAGTAATCAGGTTGGTCCCATTGTACAGCAGTAAGTCAATTTCTAAACTGTTTATAGAAAACAGGAAAATAAGATGCAACCCACTCAACTCACAATTATGCCTGAGTCCTGAGTCCTCAACGTAATCATAAAAAATAAAGACTAGGACACCACTCCAAGTAGTTTTTAAAAATTTGGTGTTTTGAGCCAGACGCCCTTCCTCTGAGTGCGTTCAGGCAATTCATTTCTAAACTGCCATGTAAACAAGAAACCTCAGGTTAAAGGCTTAAGAGAAACCCGGTTAACACAGCTAGATTTCTGCAAAAGAAACCTGTCTGTCTGCAGAAAGAGACAGCAGAAACTGACACAATGAACACAGTAAAAGGGCACTGTACAATGCTCCAGAGAGTAACAACTTTACTGTCTATTCTACATGGTCATTGAGCAATGTTTAATTATTTGATGTCAACGTTAAGGAAATGAAAAAATCTGCTGCAAACTGCCTCCACCTGCAGGAGCAGAGGGACAAAGCTCTGGGCAATCTCCTTCACAAGAGGACGGCTATGTGAACGTAGTGATTAATATACAGTGGTGGAAAAAAGTTTTCGGACACCCCATGCATTTGTGAAACATTGCATTAACAAATCACTCTTAGGTCTTCAAGTACAATTTCTTTTAGTACAGTCACAGCCAAAATACTAAACAAATCCTAAAAAAGCCATTAAAAACCTAAAATTGATTGGTTCCATAAAAATACATAAGAAATTTTGAGTATTGGGTCATTTTGGTACCAGTGATGAAGGTCGTTTTTTTTTTTTATTAAAAGACACAATTTTTGTTGCCAAGCTTAGTGTCTATATAAAGCCAGCACATTTGAAGGTTCTTCAGACACAAAAATGGCCAAAACAAGGAACCTAACGCAGGAAATACGCCTGAAGTTAAAGATTAAACTGTCAAGAATTTAGTTTTGTTAGTTTTTCTTGTAAACAATAAACAAAAATTATAATTTGTATTTGTTTGTATCTGTCTAATGCAGCCACACCGTTTGAAACACAAAAAAGATTTTTCCACAAATATTTCATGATAATATTTGAGATTGTGTAAAATTTTAAGGGTGTCCGAAAACTTTTATCCACACCTGTATATACGATATAGTACACATGGTATGGTATGGTATGAAATATGTAAATATAGTGATGCAGTATGGTAGATGGTATGTACATGATTTGATTTCTTAAGCCCTTTAAGATATGCTCATGAAAGAGGGCTATATAAATAAACTTGACCTGATTTATCACTGCCAATAAATCTAAATATGGAGTTATTATGCATATCACCCTTAAACCGTAAACAAAATCTCACCAGCACCAGAGATTGCAGGGTAGTGCTAGATCTCCAGCCCCAGTAAAGAGCAGAGATGGGGGTCTAGAGACGGCAAAATACGTGGAAAACTGGTTAACAATTCATTTACATTATCATTCGCTTAATGTGCTCTTCTTTAGATTTTTTCTTTTTTTTATTTGTAATTACTGTGTGTATGGACATGTGTGTATGTTTATGTGCGCACACACACACACGCACACACACACACACACACACACACACACACACACACACACACACACACACACACACACACACACACACACACACACACACGCACACACACACACAAACACACTGTACAAAAAAAGCTTGCCCCCAACAGAGGCCCACATCACAGTGGTTCTGGATCATATCGAACCCCAGCACACAGCAGAGCTTGGGGGTTTGTAACTGGGAAATGGTGTGGGGAAACTGCTGTCATCAATACATAACAGTGTTCTTTTGCTTTGTTTTAAAGGCCAAAGTATAAACCAGCTTCTAACCTCTCATACACAATGGCTTTGTTTGTTGGGGGCAGAGGAGTAGGGGGGTATTTACCGAGGAACAATGGGGGAGTAAATGCAGGAGGTGGACGATGAATGGAGCTGATGGGGGGCAGTTTTGTATCTACTGTATGAAATTAAGAGAGCCGAAACATGGTGGAGTTTGAACAATGGTATTCTTGTTCAGCACTGTTCCAATCAAAGATTGAGCCAAAGCTGATCAACTCTGCATGGCGCCGCACATTTTTTTTTTTTTTATTCTTGTTTGTGTAGTGGTAAGGAGCAATATCAGGCCTTAGACAGCTGAGCATGGATCTGCATGACCCAGAACTAAATGATTTGAGCCTTTTGTCTTTGCCTGGATTACTAACATCAGGTCTCTTTTGTAACTGGGAATTTTGTGTCCCTTTATAGGAATGCAGTTTAGACGATTGCACTTCCCTTTTCACGGTATTACCTAAAATGTCTATAAGACAGTTACATTTAGTTCATAATGGTGCAGCCAGAATCTTAACTAAAACAAAGAAAATGGATCACATTGTCCAACAGCTTAAGTCACCGCACTGACTACCTGTATCTTTTCAAATGAAGTTCTTTCACTTGTTTATGAAGCTTCACATGACTTTGCTCCTGCCTACAGCAAAGATTTTCTTTCACTTTATGTTCCAGCCAGATCACTGTGGTCCTCTTCCACTTCTCTTTGAAATGTTCCTAATGTGTCTCATAAAAGTGCCAGTGAGGCTACCTTCTGTTTTCATGTTCCTAAACTGTGGAACACACTGCCTCCAGATATTAGAATGACAAGTTCCGTCTCTATTTTTAAAAGAAAATTAAAGACCTATCTGTCTCTTTGGTCTGGCTTTTTATTTGGAGTATTGTTATAGCCTTGTAGCTGTTTTTAAGCTTTAACCACTGTTTTTCATGTCATCATTCATCTGTTATGTTTATTTTATTGACTTTGATTTATTTATTTTGAACATTTTATTGTTTTATTGTTAGCATTTTTAGTCTAGCAAAATTTTATACATTGCCTATTTTTGTTCCTGCTGTTTATAGGAAAGGTGCTATATGGATAAAGTTGAGCTGAGCAGGAAAACATTTAAAAAAATGATAGGTTTTTTACTCTAGTATTTCCTTCTTTACTATACTACACATCTGTAAATGTTATTTTTAAAAAGTCTTTATCTACACAAACTGTACATTTCAAGAATCTGGGTGTTTTTAAAGCATCCACATATTCTGTTTTTACTTTGTGGCTTAGCAAACGTAGCCAAAACTATTTCTCACTTCTTGGCAACATTTTATTTATGTATGTTCTAAGGCAGGCATTGGAAGTATTCTTTGCTTTCGCCTCATGCCACAGCAACCATCTATAACCATTTATCAGGACCCAGTTTGTTGTTCCTCCTTGTAAACATTTGATTTTATCCAGGTTAGGATCCCAAATAGCTTAAGTGAAACCAATCCACTGGAGCCTAACTGGTTTAAATCACAAAAGTTCAGATACACATCTCTGAACAAGGGGAGCAAGTTTATGGAGAAAAGGGAGGTGTTCGATACATGACTCACTGAGGTTCTGCATCACCATCAACACCAGGAGACTGGGAATTGTTAGATACTAGCCTTGGGGGGGCTGACTGGGAGGTCTGGCACAAGCAGGCAGAGCAGGACTGAGGAGGTGGCTTGCTTTATGCATGAAAACTTCCAAAATCCCCCAATCCATTTAGGAAATCAAAAGTTATCTCTTGCTCAAAATCTCCAAAAAACAGATGATTACATCCTCAACAATGGTGCAATATTGTGTATGTTTAATTTTGCCAAGATTTGTGATGATAGCTAATATTTATAAGAATCTTAAAAAAAAGATTTTACCTAAAGCATTTTTGTTCCTCTGGGGACCATGTCATACTTTGAAAATGCATCAATCTGTGTCAGCACTGCAATATCTGCACTGCTGATATCCAAGTTGTTTAAAATAATGTTTAAAAATAATGTTTAAAAGTAGGTGTGTTTCTCCTTTCAATCAGAAATGCAGGCTAATCTTTTGTGAACACATCTCTAACCAAGCTTTGCAAACTGTCGGCTGACAGAGCTGACCATAAACTGGCGGACGTGTGTCGCAAACTGCAGTAAAGTAAACCCAATTGAGGCTGATATTCCGAATGTGCTGAATACATGACCAGAAAATGCCCCTAAAACCCAAATAATATCATCATATCCCACATGTTTTCATCAGAAAATGCTAAATTCACAAAAGGCCTTATTAAGTATATCAAAACAGAATATGCTGTTTACATGACCTGTATCAAATTTGAAATGTTGTCATATTCAGAATAATGGTGGAAAATGAGTGTGCATGTGAACATACTCAGTGACTCTATCTTTTACGAATGACTTCTGTGCTCCAAAAAAGTCAGATTCCTGATAAACCCAGAACAGCTTTCTGCTCTCTGAGCTCAGCGGGTGGCACTGGGCGAAGGCGGTGGTTTAAGAGATCTGAGCAGGTTGTTTACAGTGGGTTTCAAGACTGGTGTGAAATGTGTGACTCGCATGACTGTCTTCAGGGAGAAAAAGCGAGCAATGGGCTGATTCACTACAGGCTGACGGTCAGAGTAAGAGGTGGTGAAAAAAAAGTGTTGGAATTTAGTTGGCTGCTCAGGGTTTTGGAGGAGAAAGGGCTGGTGAGGGAAGATGACACCTGGGGGGAAAAAAAAAATCAGAGGAGCACAAGAGCAGCACTGTGGGGAAGACGAGGAAGAAAAAGAGGGCAGGGGGAACAGAAGGGAGACATCTGGTTGCTAGATAAAGAAGTGAAATACTACAGGTGAGGGACTGTATGTATATGTATATGTGAGTGTGTGCATAGGAATACGTGTGAATGAGTATTAGTGTGAGGAATTGGGGTCTGAGAGGTGGGAAACTGGATAGTGTGATGATGTGGGGCTGATAAAGTAGTGTCTGTATGTCAGCTTAGTGACACTGAAGGAGGGTGCTTCCATGGAGGAGAAATTAGGTCACTGAACACTGAAGGAGTAGTTTAACCCAGATTCATGAGTGGATTTCCTATTCTCCTCTTTTGGACGTCTGCTGATGGGAATAAGCAATGACACTTCCTTTCCCTTGGAAGTTGGATTGGTGGTTTGTATGTGTGCACATGGGGTGCAGAGCCTGCAGAGATACACATAAATCCTTGGGGTCCACTGAGGCAGCACCCACACTGACACAGCACCCTGAGGGACAGGCTTAACAATTCAAGAGAAGGTCATCCAGGGTATTGTGGACACCAAGTGTGTGAGTATTTGTGTGTGTGTATGTGTGTGTGCTTGTGTGTGTGTGCGTGTGTGCTTTAATATGAGTGGAAGCAAGGCATGTGACACACAGCAAGTGAGAGTTTAAAAAAGTGGGTAATGCAAGGGAACAGAGCAAAGTGTCAAGTCAGAGCAGAGATCTGTCAGAGGAGTTCTTGCTCCCCCTGTTGTTCACTGCCTGAACAGCAGTAAGTGTGTGTGTGTGTGTGTGTGTGTGTGTGTGTGTGTGTGTGTGGTGAAAGATGCATGTGTGTATGTTAAAAAGTGTCTGCCTTCTCTACCTGAAAGCAAAACAAACGGAAGAGACGGAGAAAACATATTGATAAAAATCTGCAGTTTGTGACCTCTGCTGCATATAATGCACATTTTCACAAATATTCCTATTAAAGTCAAAGCCACTGTGATGTCTATCAGCAGTGTGTGCTACAGCTTATTTACTTTAGGAAGCAAAAAGACCTGTCAATCAAGCAATCTACTAATTAGTGAATCCTTACCGCCTCTTGGATTTGGCAGCGGAAAACGTGGATCCTGAAGATCTCAGCGTTGTAGTGGCTCTCAGTGAAGGCGAAGCAGTCGCTCTCTGGTGTGCCATCATGGCCACGCACACAGAATAATATCTTATAGATGGGGTAGTTGGCGATCTCTGTACTGTTGTGGGGGTCCAGCAACCTGTAAGAATCAGATCAGGATAAAAGGTTGTTGTTTGCAGCCTAGAAAAGCCTCTGCAGAGTGAGATTTGCACGATGTGTGTAGTGTGTGTGTGCCTCTCGCGTATGAACGTGCGTGAGCATCTATACCTGCCTGTATGCAAATCTAGGTTTGCACGAGTTGATGTTGATAGTATTGAGAAGTACCTTTACATTAAATTAGCTACTGTGGCTCTCTGTTGCTCTAAAAATGTATTATTGCTCAGCCTACCCCAAAACAAATGCAACTGTAATGACTCCCTTATTGACTCCTTTTCTTTTTCATTACCTTTATGGCACCTACAAAAATATGGGGTGACACCGTTTTTTTTTGTTTTTTTTTTTACAAGTATTTACCTATTTGCTGCACTGCATATATACTTCATATTACAACCAATGATATGCCAAGGCATTACATGCTTTTTGAGATTAGTGACTTCATTTTTTTTTTTTTTTACTTAAGTGTTACACATATTTTAGTCTTTGCTCCAAGTAACACTCATGCCCAGATTTTTAAGATGTGGACATCTGAATTATTTTGTAAAAGAATGTTAACATCCGTGATTATTTTTTGGCAGGAACATACTTTTTGTTGTGTGGATGTCTCCGCATGTAGAGTATTTTCACGTTTTACAAGGAAGAACGGTGCATTCACGTACTACCAGATAAAACGGAAAAATAAAATTCTTACTTAGTTATACTAACCCTCATAATGTTTTTAATGCAAAAAGAGCTCAAATCCATGTCATTTATAATGCCAGTGTTTGCTTATGATTTGACTTTTCAAACAACAGTATAATACACATAATCCACATTGCTATTTATCAGCATGAGCATGTGAAATGATGTAGTGAAGCTCAGGCAAGTAAGTGTTCATTTCAATTCTCCACAGAACAGGAGCAGTTTTACTGAGCAACAAAGAAGACAAACCACAGTATACGCATGAAGAGCTGCATTCACATTTTCAATCTTTTCATTTTAACGCTCGCCATCCCTGCAATGCTGCCATTTGACTCAGTTACAGGGAAACAGCAGCCATGCTGTGGAGAACACTTATTGCTACCATGAAAATCACTACATCTCACTGTCAGTCACACACAGTGGACTAGGGAAGAGAGAAGACTAGGGCAATTTGATAATAAATTCAAAATATATACTACTACATAAAATGTATCCCTATATGTATGAATATCAAAATAAGAGCTCTTGAGGTGCAACTCCTACTGGAACTGATCCTACATTGGGCACTGACCAAACCTGGGCCTCATATCCAAAATTATTCCTGGCCTCCACATCTGTGAAAAATTTTACTGTGAGCAAATTAGACAACAACACATTTGGCAGTGTGATAATCCATGGCAAGGTGGCACCGATAATCCATATACTCGTGTTACCTGACGGTGCCCTCAGACACGCCTGGCACAGACAGTGTGACGTCCAGGGGGAGCTGGCACTGCCCTCTGAGGATACTCATCATGCGGAGGGCCTCCACCTCACTGCGGGGGGCGTTGACCGAAGCACAGCCCAGATATGTCAGCTGGCTGAACACGACACTGTCCTCATCTGGGATGGGAGTCCCAGGACTGCCTTCTGATGATGACTCATCCGCTGCAAAGAAAATGGTAAATGGTATTGGAAAGATATTGGAAACAGAAGGAATTGGAGAGGAAATGGAAAGGAAATTTTTGTCTATGTTGTCAGATGGCTAAGACAGCTTTCTGCTAGTCCAGTCAAAAAGAAGACAGTCTATACACTTCATAAATCAATCTTCATATGTCCACCTTCACAAATGATTTTCTTCACAGTTTCTATTCATCCATATCAAATCTATAGGATCTCATGTTGTTCTCACACTTGATCATGTTTTCCTTTGTTATTTCAGCCAAGACTAACACAATAACATGCCACATGTTCTCTAGCTTCTCTGATCTTGTAAATAGGACTAACATATCCTTTATAATATACTGAACAGACCTGGTGTGTATATTCCACTTGGTTCACAGTGTTTGTTAACAACAACAGGAAAAACAACAAAGACTGGACCATCAATAATATTTATTTTATATTTTTTGCTTTATAATCAATGCTTAACTGTTGTGGCCTAATTACCTTATACAATGTGTTTCACTTTTGCATTTGGAAAAACTATTTGTGGATTGTGGAGAAAATAGACAAGACATGGATACTGTGTTCACACAGAGTTACCCCTAGCATGTCTGCGAACATGGGTGCTGAAATCAAACAGACTACCCCTCTATTGCGTGTCTAGTGTGTTTCTGACCTTCATAACACATCTGTAACATTATGTGAAGATTGAGCAAGTGTATGTGCTTTGACAGAAGCTAGAAAGGAGGAGTCACATCACGGCTCACCTCGGTAAGACCGCTCATTCAGCTCACTCTCCTGAGCCGTCTGAACTGGAAGCACCATCTCCACCTTGGGCGGAGGTGTGCTTAGAGGGTCTGTGCCTGGTGGGACAGGTGACGCTGTTGTGGGAAGGCCATGGGCCCCCACACCATGTGGGTCCATTCCTGTTTCTGGCCCAAGTCCAGTGTCAGCTACTGACGGGTCCATCAGTACATCCTCCAACTCTCTCTGTAGCTGCTGCTCACTTCCGTTTCCCACAATCTGACACACACACACACACATACCACACAAGTGTAGACAGAGGGACACACACACATAGAAATAGACATGCACACAAACACAACGAGGGGTAGGGACAAAAGGAAGGATAAAAACCCACACATTTAGACGCACACACATTTCATCAAAAACACACACATATGCTGGTTTTAAAACAAGATCATTGTACTGGCCTGTCTTAAAACAATCACTCAACAAAACATGTATTACTGAAATCAATCCTCAGGCCCACATCAAATGTGGTAAAATAAATAAATAAATAAATCACTGGCAGACAGAGTTCACTGACTGGTGTCTCTGCACTGCCTGGTTAACCTACCTTAGTGATCTTGACATTCACTTCAAATGACTGGACTGTGTTTACAGGGAGAGTGGCCCTTACAAATCATTTAGTCGGCATCATACATCAGTGTTCAGAGATAAGTACGTTACATTAAGCCAATATTAGTGATTAGTAGGTATGTCAATTTTGGCTATAAAATACATTGATTAGCTCAAGAGATTAGGACTGCTGTGTCAACTCTAACTGTGCCTAAGCTTGTTCCTACACTACTGAAAGGAAGTGAAAAGCAAGCTGAAGGGCAGACAAACCATCAAGCTGTACACAAGGAGGCAAGGGCCCATCTCACCTGCCTGCCTTGGCAGCAGCCTGACATGAAGCAGAAAATACTTTGGAAGAGCAGGTGTTAACTGCAGAGGGCACTGTTGAGCAATAGGTAGGAGAAGCTGAATTTGCACATTGACACAGAATTTGATTTTTCATCTGTTGTGACATATATATGATCTTTCTAATCAGGCTCAATATGCAAGTGAGGTCTCTATGCATAGACAGTAATGAATAATATTTGTGCCATTCAAGATCAATCCTTAGTGTAATGCAGCTACCGTCATAAAATTGCCTAAAGGAGGATACTACAACTACATTGTCTACATTCTCAGTGCCATATAATGAGAAAAGAGTCTTGGATCCTGTTTACACTTGTTTTTAACAAGCATTTTGGGTGGCCTCAACACAAGTGGACAGCCGTGACACATCGCCATTCACACCCGTCTTTATCACGCGTCTCGGAAGTATCTTAACTTATCACTTGTGTTCCAGTTTCGTTACTGCCCATATCACTTCATTTACTACATCCTTGTCAGGGACACATCCTTTACACTTGTATTTAGCGCTGTCCTCTTGTGATGAAATCGCCCAAAACATATATTAAAACCAGGTGTAAATAGGGTCTTATATACTAGATAACCATTAACTCTCCAGTTCTCTATTGAGGGCCATGAAGTCCATATATCTGGCATAACTACTTCATTATACAGCTTTGGGTAGGCCTTGTCAGGTTAAGGTCCTGCTAAAAGCCTGGGCAGCTGTCAGGTAGAACTACAATCCTATATGCGGGAGTGTCTACTGTATCACTACCATCATCAAAACAAAAGTGTTGAGAAGACTAGGCTAGGGCCATCAATCAACAGCCGGTAAAAGTACAGAGAGCACAAGGCACAGACAGAATCACCACGTTATCACATCACAGAATAAGAGACAAAAAAAAGAGATAAAGAAAGACACAAGCTAGAAAGAGCGAGAGAGAAGGAGAAAAGGAAAAGAGAGCCAGAGAAGAGACTGACCTTAAAGCTGACCCCTTCCTCAGAAATCACCTGCATAACAAACAACAAGTTTAGACACACTGACTCCTCTGACTGGATGGGCTGACTGGTAGGGAAGGAAATGTGCATAATAGTGTGCAGGAGAAAAACCAAAACATGACATCTAGATGGCCATGTGTCAGTGAATGGGGTGACTTCACCACTAGGTATTGATAAAACTGGACATGGTATACCCCCTCTCTCACTTCAAATGGCAAGCAATCACTGACAACTATGCTATACAGTACTGCCCAACTGATTTTTAACAAATCACTGTAATCTAACAGCAGAATGACTATTTTTGTGCAGTACCTCTAATCTCCAGGACTGTAAAATAAAAAGCAGAGTTTGCTGTAAATTGATTTCTTCCATGCACTGCTGGCGCCATCTGCTGGTAGCTTTATAACACCGAGTCAACAATTCACCTCTAGACACAGAGCTTCACAAACTTGAGCACAGTAATGATGTGGACTAATGGACACTGTGTGAACAAGGGAGACAGCTTCTTAAGTAAATCCAATAAAAAGAAATGTAATAACATTTCAACTGGTAAACTGGAAGAGACAAGGACAAAATGTGTCCTGTGAAAGATGATCGAGAAGAAAAGAAGATGGCAGATGAAAGGAGGAGGAGAGGAGAGGAAAGAAGAGGAGAGAAGAGGAGAGTAACCTGAATCCATTAGGGATACACACCGGATGGTGGCTAGTAGCTACATTTTTCCTTGAGAAACATCTTCACTCTCTTTGCAGAGAGACACACCCTCATTTCAAAACAGGATTCTTTTCCCTGACAATGTGTTCAAAGCACCCGCAACTACATCACCACACTGTTAGTTGACTAACATTTGCTAATCGGCTGCTCACTGAGCAATTAATCACATAGTAGAGGACATATATTGGGCAAATTCAATAGCACATGATAGACAACTAACAGGCAAAGCTGCTCCAAAGTTAAGGAGCACAGAACTTTTAGCTACTCACTTTTAGCTAACAGCAAATGGCAACCACTGTAGACAATAGTTGCCCCCACTACCACACATCAATTTAAAAACAAGCAATTTACAGTAAGGAACAGCCCTGCAAAATATATGATATACATCATAGAAAACTGTGTACAGGGTTTTGTAAAATATCAACAACCAGCTCTGCACTCCACTAAAAATCCTGTGACAATGTGCTTTCAATTTATGGCGTTGTGCACATACCAACAAGGATTTCAGTGCTTCCTTTCCACCAGCAACAAATAAAAGAGGACAAACACAGAGACTAAGACTAACTGTGAGAACAGTGAGAATGTAGTGAGAATGTGCAAAAGGCAAAACATGAAATGGTTAGCCTTGTTAGTAAGTGAGAATTTTAAGTGTGAGTGATCTGAAATAAGTGCATGTTTAAAAAGATGGAGGAGAGCTTTGGACAAGTGAGTAATGAACACAAGCAGCTGAAAATGGGATTTGTGTGGCTTGTGACAACTGAGCTGGGTTTCTCAACATTGATAAGAAATAAGTGAAGATGAAGTGAATACCAAGATGCTTTTGGTAAACCATGCCCTGGGTATTGAGATAGGATCTTAGATAATTGATAGACATTTGTTCTAAATATCCTACAACAGGAAGGCTGATATGATAGCAGTTAGCCAATAACTTTATGAAATCTGACTGGTTATCTTACTGTTATTCGGAGATTTATTTTAGCTTTACTGCTTTTCTGAGTATTTCATGTGATTAGGACCAAATGGAAATGATTGTCAATACTATTACAGCATCAAGCACCAGAAAAAAAAGTTACTCTTAATTACATCCTGCCCGTGCAATAATTGTCACTGTAAAAGTCAGGGCAGGGGGAACAGACCAATGATCTTGATTCAGCACTTCCACTTTGACTTGACTGGCACAGCTCTTAAATCTTCCTTCTCTCCTTTGTGGTTCCAGCCATCCAGACATCCAACCATCCTTACCTTCAATCCTGTCTTTTCGTCATCACTACCATTATTAGTGGAGGAGGGTGTCTCGTCCCCCAGCCGGGACACAAGGACAAAGTCCTCACTGTTGAGAGTGGACACAGAGTCCGAAGACACGCTAATCTTCCCCACCGAGCCCTTGTCATCCATGGCTGCTGCTGCTAAATTCAGCCACGCTGCTCATGAATGGAAGACAGGAGGAGGAAGTGGTAGGGGATGATGAGCAAAATCACCTAGAGAAAGAAAAAATAAATAAGGAAGGAAAAAAGGAGAAAACAGTCATGATGTGATGAAATTCATGAAAAGCATTTGTTGAGGCAACATGGATATACAATCTGGCTACATGGACACATTGTTTCAGAGTCTCATTGTCTAAAAAATATTAGAAACTGGTGAATCTATTTATCATTCAGTTTAAGAGGTCTAAGCACCCGACGGGCAATAGTGTGCAGGTTTTACTGACAACCTGGGGAGGGTGAACGAATCGAAAGAAAAAGCACTTAGGTCTTAGACTAGAGAAGAGGCCTAAATGCAAAAGAGCAAAGACACAAAAAACATCAAAGGAAAGGAGCGTCTCTGGGACATATAAAACAATTTCAGTTCTCAGTCAGCAAAGTAGAGGAGAGTTTATTTGCAAAATAGCTTGAAGCGATGCAAAGCCATGGTGATGCAAGTGCCATTTCAAAAAAATGTACGTGTGCACATGAATGTGAGGAACTGGGGAAAAAAACAACTTGCTACAACCATCCACCCATCCCACCTCGATATTTCCCATAAATTAATTTCACCACCACAATATCAAACACATGCACCACAAATGCATTCCCTAAACAGACAAATAATGCTTGAAAAATGCTTGTTGCACAACATGCACTCTTCAGTGCCTGATTGCTGCCCTGGCCTGCCGCCACAACCACAAATAACCTGAGATCCGGTGGGAAACACCACATATCAACTCATCACTCCTTCAGTCTCTCTCCATCTCCCCCTCTCCATCCATGTTTGCTGCTAACATACCACCTACTTTATGAAAAGATTCAAAATAAAAATCAACTCTTAGGTTACAAAGGCAGATAGATTAATTATTTTCCTAAGTACCACAGCTCTGTAAAAATGACAGAGGAAGCACTCCCTAAGCACATATTAGACACAATATCCTAACTAACTAGGATAGTTGGGGGTTGTAAAGTCATATGATAAATTACTTAGTAGCTGATGCACAATTAAGCTTGATTTACACTCCTGTAGGTGGGTGGTTAAAAGGTGTATCTCTTTTTCTGTGTATATATATGCTTGTTGTCCAGTTAACAGAGTTGAAGGTAAGATGACCTCTCTTCTAAAAAAAGGGAAAGGAAAGAAAGTCAGAAGGAAGGGACAAGAATGGCAGGCGGATGTTCAGTATTTACAGGAAGAGAGAGAATTGAGACAGGTAAAAATAAGAGAACGGACAATGTTAGAGTAAGACAGTGAAAGTGGAAGGACAGCAAACACGGGAACACTTCAAGAGAAGTGAGAGAGAAAGTCAAAAAACAAGAATCGGAGAGGAGCTGTCAAAGTGAAAAAAAAAAAAGAAAACATGGTGAAGATGGCTCAGGACAGGGAGGGAAAATATTAGGTGAGAGTCAGATATAAAATGACAGGACAGAGAAAAGCCTTCTGTCTAAGCAGCTAAGTCAAAAATCACTTTAACTTAAAAAAAAAAAAAAACACAAAACAAAACAACTGACGAAGATGTGTTATTTAACAGCTCGTTGAGAAATAATTAGATTTATTCACAGTGACGGTAAGGTTAGCTTTGAAACTACCTTTTTGGATGAATATTACATGAAGTTCCGGCTTTACAGTTTGATCATGAAGTAACTACTGGATAAGGGAGGTGCCTTTGTGTGTAAGACAGGAAGAAAGGCGCAACAGAAGGTTCTGGCAGAGGTTCAACAAGAGACCATAACAAGCTATTTCTGGCTGTCTCCCCTCCTGCTCAACCATCTCCACTCCTACTGTTCAGTCTCTCATCCCATTCCTTTTCACCCTGTTACTGTTTCCTCTCCTTCATCGCCTCCTCTTCTCTCTTTCCCCCCTACCTTTTATATTCCCTCCCACACTTCACTCCCTTTAACTCATATCTTGCCCTTCCTCAATTTAATCATTTCCCTCCTTCCTTTTTCTGTATCTCTCCAGTGTTGTTTCATCCACTCCCTTCTCAATTTTGACATCCTGCTCCTTCTCTTTCAAAGTAGGTCCATCTACGGAAAAGCAAAGGCAACTAAGTCTAGAGAACAGAAGTCAGTATGATAACATTGGTATTCTGACCAAAACTGAACCTCAATTTAAGTAGCTACTACTGAGGGACTAGAGGCCTTTATGATGTGCAGTTATGCAGATTGAATGCTATTTTTAACACAAAAAAACTCAGAGTGAACAACTGACAGCTAAGGCTTGTTTCTTTTCACTTTCTGCTTGTTTCAGAGAAAAACTGAAGACAGAAATTACTGTTGTTCATCCTAAAGCCTTGAGTGTTGTTTTTCACCTGTGTTGCAGAAATAGAGTTGAAACGCAGGGTCACGGGGAGTGACAGCTTGCTGTAGCCACATACTGTGTAATGTGCTCTGGTCTTTGATGCAGTAAGAGGTGACTACAACACTTTGACAGCTGAAGTGTGGAAAAATCACCAGATGTGACAATCAGGAGCATCTCAAGTAAAAACCTAACCTCACAATTCTGATAGTGAAATCTGTATCAATCTATATTCAAAAAGGTTTAGAATGAAACTGTTAGGTGGCCCTGTGGCTCACCTACTAGATTGCATACCATGTATGAAGGCTGTGTCCTTACCACAGCCAACTGTGTTAGAATCCGGCTTAGGCTTTTTACTGCATGTCATTCCCTCTCTCACCCCCTGCCCTTCCTGTCTCTCTATTGTTGCAATCAAATAAAGCAGTAATGCAAAAAAGAAAAAAAAAAACGAATGAATGCAACTGTGAGAGGTGTAGCTTCAGAGACTGAATCATGCTCTATGTAGGCAATCCAGTTTAATTTAGGATTTTTAAACAAGAATGTAGTTATCACGTATATATATCAAAAATAAGTGGGACCAGTGTCCAACAATCTGGCACAAAGCACATCTAAGTAAACATAACTGATAGTTCTCTTTGTGAAAATTCAATTCACCTACTTAATACAAATCGGTAAACTTTCTGAATCCCTGAAATAAAACTTCTGTTTTTGCTTTCAGATATCACAGTTGCAGCTCAGCTACAGAGCAGTGCTCCTGGGACTGGTAAGGATTCAGTGTCTTGCTCAAGGACACATCAGCAAAGCAGATGCTTGTTGATACTGGGAGTTGAACCCAGGCCCTCTTGGTGGAGGGGCAGTCGCTCTACTGATTATACCACCTTTGCACCCCTGTATGCATTCACAGACCCTGTGACAACAGACACAGCTACTCACAATGCCACACTATAAATCTGGCAGCAGTGGCTGGTTCAGGTATTCAGGTACTCTGTCTGCCAATATGGTAATTCAAATTAGCATAGTAATCTGAGTTTTGACAAACAATCTTTTCTTCCAAGTGAGTAACAGACCACTGCATATCCAAAACCGAAGGACCATACCTGTATTTTTTAGCCTGTTTCCTAGAATTTGCATATACTTTGCATTACTGCTGTGCATTTTCCAAAGTCTACCATACTGTTTCAGCCATTCATTTCAGTACAGTTCAAATATCAACATGCAAAGGCTTGAAACATGAGACAGATATTCCATCAAACATCTTGCCCAGTTTGTTTTTGTCATTGTTGTGTGTTAATTTAATTCAATACCCACATTTATTTATAAGTCAAACATCTTGTGCAAACACAAGCTAGTGGGAAGTTACAACATCCCCGACTTCAAAGTCAGCTACCAAGCAGCACTGACATTCACATACTTTTTTGTTGGGAAATCAAACCCAGAAGACAATAAACAAACATGGGCAGCATGAAAAGGGATCCAGCACAAAATCTACACTGCATCAATGACTGATTCAATGTATGGATGTTTTTACCTGTAGATATATGAATACACATGTATGCACCATGCCACCACTCAATTTCAGCGGTCAGTGCTGTCAGATAGGACAATATGTTGTTCACTGATGCAATGGGAACAGCAACGAGTAAACAGGTTGTCCCCTACCAATGACGCACGCAATTGTGCTCAAACCAATGAAATAACTCAAATTAATTAATTATATAGTTGGTCTATGTTTCAAAAGAATTACTAGATGTATTAAAGATAAATAACATTTTTAAAATCAAATTAGTTGTGTTTTTCAACAGTAGTAGTAATGACAGAGCTGATTTAATAGATTAAAGAGCTGCTCTTTTAATGGATAATTTGACAAATTGGCTTGACTGCGTCACTGCCCTGCACTATTTCTACCTTCTTTCTTTCTTACCTTTCTAAAAGTTTGCATTTCATCTCTTTTCATAGTTATGCTGACAATACTCATCATCTCAACTGACTGGCTGCCCAAAAACCTCTACCAACATTTTTTGCAGTAAAAGAGACTCTTATTATTGGTTCTAAGCTGATTCATAAAGATGTTTATTTTGGGATTTATTTTGGCAACATCTTTAGTGCTAAGCACTTTCCAGAGATCACTTCACAACAGTACTTTGACGTCACTGGACTGACAGCAGCTCCCACACCCCTAAACAAATAAGCAAGGGCTGTTACACTGAAGCTAGAGAAATAACAGAAACCACAGAATTTCACCTATTATTTCTGTCAACAGCATTTTAACAAAGTTACTAGTTACTAATTGTACACTGTGGACTAATCAAAAGAATGGCAAAACATTCGAGCCTGAATGATAAAGAAAAGAAAGCAGTCCAAGAGGCAGATCAGCATCACACCTCAGTCCACTCTTCTCTTTGAGGGCGTTTCATCTTGGAAAAACAAAGTGGATGTTCAGTGTCTTTTGCTTCAAAGACACCTGCTTTCCTTTTTAGGACACTTGGCTTCCTCTGAACAAATACATGTCTTTATCAGTTCAGCCATGGTGGCAGTTGCTGCTCATGCTAAATAGCCGGTTCGTCTTTTTATTTATTTATTAAAAAAAAAAAAAAACACTGTTGTTGCTTCAAGAAGTGTAAACCGTGTCACTCCCAATGCATTTTAACCTACCTAAAGCTGTTTTTTGAGAAGAGCACATAAAACATTTCTCATGAACTATATGGCTGAAACATCTTTATTATATCGATGGTTAATTAAGTGTAACAACACAGACATTCATACATCGATTAAAATGCTTTATATATGTCCTATATAAGTTTCATCATTCATTTCATCAAATGTTATGATACAGAAAGTGTAAAGTAGGCCAAGGCTGCAGGTCTGTTGTTCAGCACAACTAAAAAGTCAGACACACACCAGAAAGATGTTTCACCTTTTTCTCAAGAAGAAACTGTTTAGGCTGCAAAAAAACAAAACAAAAAAAAAAAAAAAAAATCATTCTTAAGCCCACCCACAGTATAGTCTATTTTAAACACTTTGTAGAGACTGACTAATTGTTAGTACAGCAACATAAAAAAAAAAAAAAAAAAACTTGAATTGTGCACATCCCTCCCATCCCAATCACACAAGTCTGTAGATCTGTGTGATTAGTGCACGTGATTAATGGTGCATTACACAAGATCATTGACAGTTACAATCAGTGAAGACTCATCCAGAGTATTTAGTGGCTAGCACAGAGTCCTCACACTGGTTGCACAAGTGGTAGTTAAACTTGAATGGTGTCTTTTACTTGCTTAGTAGGTTCCAATAGCACAATATAGTGCTATCGGGCATGTTCATGGTCAACACCCTTGTGATTGTGACAACAACACCTAGCCCCTATGAAAGCCAGGGGAAACCCCCTAAAGCTCAGCGAAATGCTGTTTGGTGAGAGACTGGACAGTGACAAACCAGTTTTCCTGGCCACCACCATAAGCCATTGTTATATCAGAGTTTAGTCACTCAGAACCAGAACCTCTCAGAACCAGTTCTAGGGTTTCAATATAAAAAAATCTAAGTGCTGAGATGTAAAGACTTGTTACGCAGATATCCGGCAGATAAAACATATTGGCTTCATTAGTTTCTTCTAGTTTGAAGTAGCAAAGGCTGAAAATACCCAGTTTGTAAAGGAGCTAAAATGCGCACACACACACACACACACACACACACACACACACACACACACAATCTCTTGCTCTCTTTTCCTCTCTTTCTCTCTCTTACAGACACGCGCACACACACACACACACACACACACACACACACACACACACAAAAGCAACTACTGTTTCATGCTGGCTCACACATAGCCTACACACACAGGCAGCTGTATCATGCTGGCACACACGCGCACACACACACACACACACAGACACACACACACTCACACTCACACGCAGACACACGCATCCACACAAACATCTTGCTCTATTTCTTTGACTAGCTGGCGGCACCAACAGGCATAATGGTTGCCTTGTCACCCTGCCTTCCTCCCCAGCCTCAGCAACAGCCCTCCTCCCTGCCCCTGCCAAGCTACACTGTTGGTTATCAGCCTTTTCAGTGCTGCCGTTCTTCCAACTGGACACACAATCCACTGCCCATCAAGTTACTTATTGTTACAAAACGACCATAAGCAGATATTCTGACCGCTGCTGAAAAGAATCCAAATGCACTAATCTGGAGATAATATCTGGGATTAATGTACCAATATTGCATAATTTTGCCAAAACCGGTCAATATTTTAGGTCATTTTTGCACATTAGAATCAGTGATATGCAAACCCAGTCTGTATTGGTCCACAGAAGGCCAAAACAGAAGGCAGCAAGCAGCAAGAATTGAAATACTGATGTTTCTTCATTCTCTCTCACTTTTCCCCCCAGCCACACCCTTGCTCTCCATTTCTTCATCTCTCTATGTCTCTCACGTCTGTCTCACCCTTTGAATCTCATGTTTTCGTCCCTCTGCTTCAAGTATCTACAGAAGTATTTCAGTGTTTATGCAAATATCTGTAAATTTCTCTCTTTATGATCTATGGGGACTAGAAGAGGAGGGAATAAGGGAAGGGACAGGAAAGGAGAGGGTGAGAAGAGAAGAGAAGAGAAGAGAAGAAAGTGAGCTAATGCAGCAGGAAGCAGGGAAGCAGTTTCCTCTGATGGAACGCTGAATGTGTGTGTCACCATGACAACAAGGCCCGTCTACACTGGGTACAGTGTCTGGTCAGGAGGAGCAGGGACAAAACAACACCTCTCATAAAGGTGATGATAAGTAGCCAAATATTTTATGGCCCTTTTGCACTGTTAACAGCCTTTAACACTTACAAGTTATAAAAGTCAATTCTCTTCTTGTAAAATGATTAATTTCCTCAAAGCGTTACCATCTCATATAATAGTTCTTCCATCTTCTTCACTGATTATAGCATGACATGATGATACTGAGAGGAACAGCAGCAACAAACGCCAAAAGCCTCACAATTAAATAAAAACCCACTCCAATTACTTGATAATCTTCAAAATGGATAGCACCCTTTATTGTTTTTCTGTGCGCTATTTGCTTGAAACTAGAAACAAGCACATCATTTCTGCTGGTGGCGCTAGAGGAAAGGTCACAGGGTCACCCAAATTACTAGGTTTCATCCTCTAGCCAACGTCAGTGTGTTCATCAAATTTCATGGCAATCCACCAAATAGATTTGGAGATATGCTGCTCTGACCTAACTGACAGACCAACATGGCTGAGTATAGGCCCTCACTTCCCAATGGGGCAAAAATAAATATACAAATAAATAAATAAGAGTATCTGAAACTGCAAAAACCTTCTCTCATGTAAGTCCATGTGTAAAACTGTGCACACCGGGAAGCCTACCCTGTATTTTTTTTTTCTCCCCTCTACTCTCCAGCTGAACTGGCTGTTCTGGGCTGCCAGCTGGGCCCTGCATGCACCTCACAAGGGAGAGGAAGACACAGCCAGACACAGCCACAGAGCATTCAGGCTTGCAAGATAGTTCCTTTCGAATAGCCTCACAGCAGTGATTTCAGCCAGGCAGAGATAGCAGGGGAGAGAAAGAATGGGAGGGCGAGAAAGAGAGAGGGAGAGAGAGAAAAAGTTGAACCAAAACGAGGTGAATCACAAGGTACTGCACAAAAGAGAGGGGGGGAGAGAGAGAGAAAAAGGAGGGTGGGAGGAGCTTTGGATCAGCAAGTGATGCATTGTATGAATGGAGAAAACACACACACCCACACACAAGCACACAGGCACACACAAGCAGTCCCTGATTTATGCTGTATTTGTCCTGTGTTAGTGACTAATAACAATCTCAGTTCAGAGCAATGGTAGAATTCAGGCTCCCAGTTGGCTCTCCAGAAAGGAAACCTCTGTCTCACACGACTTAAGAAACAATAAATAAATGAATAAATAAAAAACCTGATCACATAGTAGGCTTGGCTGCAGCTTGTGAAACAGTGCACTAACCCTAACTAGTTCAATTAATCCCTCCACAGCACCACAGCGAGGAGAGAACTGCACAGCAAGAGGCAATACACAGATATTTATTTAACAGACAATAATGAATCTCCGCTCTTCTATGTAGAAAGAATGGGACTCTAGCATATTATGGAAACCCGAAACCTATGTGTGTGCATGTGCATGTATGTGTCTGTGTGTGTACACTGCATTTCAAACAGTTGTTGGGGTGTTAAGCCTTTAGAAATTGGAATTGAAAGCAACTACTGTCATCGATACTAGCGTGAAACGAAAGAAGGTTTATTCCTATATAGGCCTCCACACAAAGAAAGTTATGTATGCCTGCCCTCATTACAGAACATGTTGAGTGTCCACACTGATACAGTGGAACTAGAAGAACATACACTGACACAGATCAAGATGGCCTTTTGAAAAAGTCATCTGTTTTTATACAGAAAATGTAACAAGAAATGCATCAATCAATCTCCCTCTCAAAATCAGAAGTGACACCATTTATATAATCATGTATAATTTCCTATATTCAAATGTCTCATTTAATCATTTTTTTAATTGCTTTACTGTCATTCCTGCAAACATGTCAATGTTAGAAATCGTTTTCATGAATTCCTCATTTTTGTTTACACTACCTGACCATGTGACCATTTCAGTTTGCAGTTCTTGCGACTTGCTGTGGTTTCACTGAGAGAAGTAGCAGCAGCAGAGCTTAATTATATCAGCAATAAGCACAGAGCGAAACACTGATTTGTGGGCTTCATATGTTGGTTTGAGTTTGAATACCCACATTCACAAAGTAACTCGATCAGGACCCGACTAAGTGGAGGACTGAAACATCACTGGTCCACACAATGATGAATTCAGAGAAAAGCAGCACCAAAAAATACTAATGCCATTCGCATGAATCACAAAGTTCAGATGGTTAATTGGTAAAGAGGCAAAAGAGATTCCTGAGGCAGAATCTAAGTAAGAGTTCAAGCTGTTCTTGGGGGTGTGTAAAGGTCTGAAGAATGAGGCCTCAGTCAATCTAAGAGAAACTGATTCATTAAAGACACATTGGGAATTCTGGGCAAAGTATGGGCAATTCCTTTTCCTGTCAGTTCTTTTTAAGATGTCTGTGCCAAAGTAACAAAATATCATTATAACAGATTTTTATCATGTAAATAAGCTATGAGTGTCTAAAACACATCATGGCAATGCATGGCGCTCTGCACAATGTAAGCAGTATGTCCAACAAACCAACGAGTACAGAAAAAGATGAAATAGTCTGCTGACACCTTGCTTAGATTATAGATGTGTGGGTGGGTGAGAGCAGGTATGTCACTGGGGCAATCAAGGGAGCACCCTCTATCAATCATGCCTCCCTAAATTAGGCCAACAACACCTCCAGAAAGCTCCAGAGAAAGTCTTGCTGTTGCAGAAAGGCTGCCTTGATACCTGCTCTGAACACTGAGCATTTCTTGTCATCTACAGCGCACTGTACCTACAGCCAGGCTGACTCAAGTTCACATCATTGTAACCAAAACTTTGTAACCTCCCTACTGGTCTCAACAACAACAACCTGAAGTGAAAGCTAATCCTCAAGCTTTAAACTGCCCAGCCAGAAGGTCTTACACCAAACTGAATCAGCAATCAGCAAGCTTAATTTTAAGTAATTAACACAATTACATAAAGAGCTGAAAACAGTGTATGACTGCCCACTTCTGCTATCAGTGCTGCCATCATGATATTTAACTCCTCTTTTATTCATGGAACAAATTCCCATGCTTTGGACCACAACTGGTTCCTCCTCACCACTGGAGCCACAGGCAAAAAGCTCCTCCCCTACAGCTGAAGCCCCTCCCACACCTGATATAACTGTACCTGGGTCCCAGGGCTATCCTCCCCCAGAGGAAAATTTTCAAATTTAACCAGCAAATCGTACCAGGCTACTGTGCTATAATGCACAGAGGTCTAACCTTCTCAGTTTACACCTACTGTAACTGTCCCTTTCTCTCTCTCTTCCCCCTCATCAGTCTTCAATCTCTTATTCAGCTCAGGTTGAGTCAAAGACACACAGAGACACAGCTACTGATGAATATATAAAACATATGGCTACTATACAGTTTAGCTGTTTAAAATCTACCTTTTAATTGAAAAATCTAAAATACTGCAAAATCTGTCTAAACCATATCGTCAATTATACTGCAAGCATAATATTCAAGACAATCACAGTCACAGTATGATTTGTCAACATCATGCAGCTTTCAGTTGTAAAGCCCAAACTGCCTCTGATAGAGGAAGGTCAAAAACGAGAATAAACATTGTTATTGCTACTCAAATATAGAGGAACTGAGGCAGACCAAAGCAGATGCCAAGTTGGCTGTTATTTTCTCAGTTAAAGGGAGTTAAAAGAAGATTCAAAAGTAAAACACTGTTTAGACACAAATATGCCTATTTTACCTTGCAGCTTGTGGTGCTGTTTTGTTGTTTTACACCCCAAGTTCGAGTCCCTAACCCTAACCCAAGTCCATGCTTTTCCAGCGACCAGCACAGTGAGGAATCTTGGGAAATGTCTTCCAGTTTCTGTTTTCAGTTCCAGTTTTTTCCACTTTCTTTTATTAAAGGCTTAGATGATACATCTTTTGCTTTTATTGGATTCTCATTGCAATTAGTATATGTTATTGTTTACATCTACCAAAACCTGCAAAGCTATGAGGGTTCAATCTTCCTTTAAGCTTAATTTACATTATCTATGGTAGCATTAACATTAGCCCCACTAACAAGATCTAATACCTTATTTCAAGACCAACATTTTGTTTGTTGCTATGCTGCACTGTGATGGTTGCTGGATGATACGAATGTTACAAGCCGTTTGTCTCGTAGGCTAACCGTGGCTACGTTTAGCTGACCACTTTGCTGACAAATGAATGAGAGACGTAGATTCAGCACAGTTTTATGCTCTCTTCTATGGTCTTTTCTGCAAGTTAATGTACCGAGAGCAGAATTACCTACGTAGCACATGGAGGAGGGAAACATTATCACCCATCAGATGTCATACTCAACATAATCATCTGACCTCTTCTCTCAACACTGCATCAGTTTAGGACTTTCCTTTGGTGATAGCGTTTCTGTGTCAGAAACGTTATGTTACACTAAATCATATTTTCTGTTCTGTGAGGGGACCTGCAAGCAGGCCTGCGGGCCTTCGAGTGGAGTAAGGTTGTGTACTTGTTTTGATTTAGATTTGTCATTCGTCTTCGCATCTGCAAGCAAAGAGGCAGGGGTAACCTTAGCATACATTTAAATATACTGCAACGCTTGGGTTATCACGAAGGGTTTGAATTTTAAAGTGTTAACAGGACATCTGTTTAACACTGATTAGCGCATAATGTAATCAAACAAGTTATTACATAAGTAAAGTAAATACAACTAATGCATTTGTTCCTATATTTGAGCAGTAACAGGCAAACACTAAGTGCAATGAATGACTGTTAAACGAGAAATATACAAATCAGTAAACTCATTTGGCAATCTTATTAATGTGTTAATAAGGATTTGGCAATTTGGTATTGGCACACATCTTGCATTTTTTTTTGTCTATAAACAAGTGCTGATAGCCAAGTTTGCTTCCAAAATTTCATCTTTATGTTCTTAATTCTGCACAAATCCAAAATATGTTCAGCAGCACTGACCTCTCCCCTCCACTACGATGCGTGCTGACTGTTGTTTTGCATACAGACAAAACTGGCTAGTGTCCATGTTTGTCGGTATGTGCGGGTGTGTGTGTGTGCGTGTGTGCGCTGGTGTGTGCATGTCGCCCGCAGCACGTCCCGCTGTGATCCTTTACTGTAATACCTGAGTTTCAGGAAATGAAACAGGGAGGTAACTTAGATGAAATGGCACTGGCACATTTGGCACAATCACAGTTATCACACTGCGTATGTTTTGGCTGTTTGGCACTATTCAAGCTTACACAGAAACAAAATCAACCACTATCAAGAATAACCATCTCAGGCATTCAGATCCAGATTTAATTCTGAATGTTACCGTGAAAAACATTAACACACTTATTATAGATGTCTTATAGATTTACTGTATCTTTATTTCAGTTAATTCATGTTGACAATTATTGTTATATGTTTGTAATATCTTTTTGAATACATTTTCAGGGGAAATTACACGTTTCTCTTGACATGTTAAGTACCAAGCTCAGCATAAAAGCTTTGTTCCTGTGCTAAATATTGATGAACATATATATTGACAAATATATATTGACTCTCTATTCAGCGTATGGCTGAGTAGATAATGCGTCAATTTCATTTTTGGAGGGAATATTCCCTTACAAATCAAGCTCTGAAGTAGGAACAGATATTACATGGCTCATCATGCTGTAGCTTGCCATTTTCTCACTGCATTCAAAGTATAGTCGTGGAACAGCAGTCTAAGAAAAAAATTGAAAGCAGGGAATTTCAAAGCAAGGGTCAACCATTTTTATGTTGAAATCCACTGCAACCATGTTTAACTCTTTTGGCAGGAACTATCCTTGCGCTATAGGTGAAACATTATACCAATCCGTTAATTTTTACCAGTATTTGCTTTCCTTTTCACATGGACTGTTTCTGTCAAATGACTCGGGCCTGATTCTGACTGGCCTTGCACGGTCTCAGCTCACAACGTAACATTGTTTTCAGGCCAACTGTGCTTACAGCCAATCAGAGCCTGTTGCATCACAGTGAAACTCTGCAACATGTAATCCTCATCTAGCGCTCTTTTGCAGCCATGATGATACAAAGCCAACGATACTCGATGCAGCTCTGAGCTCAACTTCTAGCTACAAAGAGAAATTAAGGGATTTTGGATTTTTAATTGTTCTAAGGGGTTACCTACAAGTTTAGGATATACTGACTGCCTTGTGCAAGGGATTCGACAGAGCTTCTAGTGTCCAAATTAAGAGCGGTTAGATCAAAGATTTTACATTGGTAGTTAGAGAAGCAGCAGGTTGCCATCTAAAGCTTTGACTGTAGTGCAATTTAAGTATACGGCTATACAAGGACATTAGTGTCCAAGTTAAAAGGGGTCAATGGCAAAGTATCTGCTGTGACATCACTGATTGGGTGTGGCCAAAAGGTGCATCATGCCTCAAAGTTTCATCCCCTAAACAGCAGTGCAGCAGACATTTGCTGCTACGGGAGGAGCATGCTTTAAAGGAGCACTTCACCCAAAAGCAACTTGCTTTGGATCACGTTCTCTGAGTAGTCTTGAATGTCTGACGAGAAAAGTCAAAACAGTTTTTACCGTAATTATATAGGTTTGACACATTCTGAATATACAAATGGAGAGTCGACATTTGAAATACACTACATGTAATAGTCAGAGAATTCAAAACAAACATTTTCCTATCCTGATGGGTCCTGTCTGTTGAAGTAACAAGTGAACTCAATTATAACAGGACTGCCTACTGTTTTTGGAACCTTCTCTCTCCATGTGGTATGCAATTTGGACATTTTTCATCAGACATTCAGGACGATTAAGGGTGAGAACGTAATTCCCTGTTTCCTCTGTATCCATTTAGTTTTGGTGTGCCGCCACAGGAAGGAAATTACCTCCACAAGAGAAAGTGAGAAATCAAAATGAGCGTTGTAATTTAGTCAGACTTTTATCTAAAAACTATGTGCAGTCTATGTGTTTTATAAGTAATATTGATGGTATGATTAAATAAAACAGTTTTTGCATTTGAACCTCAACTTGAAACATAGCCTAGACCCAAACAGCAACAGATTTGCAACAAAACCAGAATTATGACTCAAACCACTGCAAAATAAATAGATTTTAGGTGAAGTACATCATTAACTCCACCCTTTGTTGACTGTGAAAGGCGCTTTGATATTTAATACCCTACCACCTTTATGTTACATTAAGAAACTTGCCACCATGCTAAACATGTTTCAGCTTTCTGTAATTACCCTGACTTCATCATGGTAGGACGGATGGTGAATTTGAAGATGCTGTATCAAGTTAGATTGACAAATGGTTTGTGCATTACTTTTTCTGTTAATATTTCAAGATGCTTAAACAGTCCAAGCAATTCACACTAATATTTACTATTGCAAACATGTACTTATGGTTTAAATGTTAACTTTTTACCTTTTTTCATAATGAAGGCAAAAAGGCATATCAGGTGAGTCAGAAAAATCTCCAATAAAGAAACTGCTCAGGTGGCTTCACCTATTTTTCACGTATTTATTTGTTATATGTCAAATTGGGTTAAGAAATCCATTTTTTGTTGCACCTGTGTGTTAACTTCCCATTGTAATTACACTGCAAGCAGGATGTTTGACCTTTTGACTTGACAAGTACATTGTGTTGTAGACTATTTCTTGAAAAGCAGTTATGTCACAAATTCTGTGCACTGACCATAGATCATACACAACCAGTCCATGCACACTGATGGTGAACCCTGATAATACAAACAAAACCTAAGCAGTGCACATTCAGCTGTCATTCAAGGATTTTTTTTTTTTTTTTAACTAAAATATGAGCAGTGCCACTTAAAGTATAACAGCGGGGCAAACAATTTGTATTACTAAATAACCTCACAAGTACTTACATGAGCTTAGATTTCACTATCAATACATTTTTGTAGACTGAAGTGTCTGTAAGGTCGATTTACCTTTTTTACTTGCAATTGCACGTATTAATATAGATGCAAGACGCATGTAAATGTATAGGAAGCCACACGAGGCCTAGATTCATTTCGACCACATAATTCCCAGATAGATCATTCATCCAAGTGACTTTTGCTCGTTTTTGTTACACTAGCCTAATGTGGCTCCATGAGTGCCTGAACGTAGTTGGGCTGGTCAGTCCTTGCCATCTTAACTAGCTACGGCAGCTAACCAGGCATCGATGCAAAGTCCGACAAGAAAAGGTTTCCAAACAGCGACTGGTTCATGTCACTACAGCGTCACTACAACAGCTTTTCATGCAAAGTGCCGGCTGAAAGTGACCGCAGTAATTTGGCGAGTAAAACCGTTTGTTTGGCCCTCGTATGTGGAAGCGTCGAAACAGGCCAGTAATGTAACTGAGGCTGTGTAGCTCAACGATACTCACACAGAGCTGGCTAGCGCTTTGCCTGCTAGCCATGCTAACGTGACAGTTCCAACCAACAAAAAAGAAGCTCATTTTTGTCCACAACAGAACCGACAGTCCAAATTTTCCTTGACGACGGAGGTAGATGCAAGTGTAAAACGGCTTACCTTTTTCCCCCACGGTTGTATTTATTCCAAAGGCGATTGGCACAACATTGCACTGTCTATTATCAGCAGCAACAGCATCCAGCCGAGCTGTAAACACAACCCCAACCAACCCACTGACACCGGCACTGCGCATGCGCCTGTCAATGCCCCTCGCCTGTGCAGAGGGAGGGGTGGCAGCCACACTTCCACGGGTGGCATTAGAAACCACGATGGACAAATCGGTGTTTTTACTGTAAGTCTTCTGCAGAAAACCTCACCCATAGACCAAACCGAGGTGTATGCCATTATTTTATTTGTTAGAGATAGTCAAATATGTCGGCCTACTTCGCATGATGATATTTATAACACTTCTGAAATGCAGTTCTTATCCTAGATGTAATCCACCAAATTGCACCAACACTAATTAGGGTGCTTTTAACTGTTTTTGCATTGTTCTTCTGTCGTCATCAAATAACAAAAAGCAAAGTAGCTTTAATGAAAAAAATTGAATTACAGTAGTATTTCTATAGGCACTCACTGTTTTGATGAGGTATTTGTCTATGAGGTCCATCCACTTGTTTATATTTCATTTCTTTCAGTTTCAGCTCAGCTCTGCTACTGATAACATTTATGAAGGGCAAAAGAGAAAGGTACGAAGCAGAGTTATTGTAGGCTTTATTTGCTTTTTGCACACCATTTCTATGAGATATGTTACTCCAGGGGAAGTAGAAGCCATAATCCCAGTATGCAATCTGCAAACATTTTGTCTACTGTTGCCTTATCAAACAGGAAAGGTGTTACTGTGGAACTGAATTGAATTGGATTCAGTTTCTATGGGTGTTACTGACAGAGGGAGCAGCCTCCCCTGTGGAGTCAGATCCAAATTGAGTTCCACATTTCTTCCCCGTATGCAAATCTTACCTCTGTGATTCTATCAAAATGTAAATATTTTCTCTGTGTGTGAAATTGTTGGTCAGAGGAGACAGACGCCCTCTAATAAACCTGAGATAACTGGTGAAGGAATCACAGGCTCTGCTGCCAAGACAGGTCAAACTCAGGTTAATCTGATACACAGCATATAGGTTAAATATCTGGATCTGTTCAGGGAGCAACTTCCTTACTGCACCCACCTTTTAATCACTTAAAACCAGATTTCATTAAGTGAATGGGAATGAAAGGGCTCTGAAACTTCCTTTCATTTCCCTTGTCAGTAGTGAATAAAACCCACTGCTCCAGTTCAGTTTTGGTCAGGCCAAGGCTTGTTTCATCACAGTTCTGGTTGAATAGTTTTATATATCAACCATAAAACAGTATTTTCTTCCTTTTTATTCTGTCCTGATATACTGAATATATGTTCAGTATATCAGGACATCACTAAAGGGTAGGGGGCCATTTCTCTCTCTCTCTCTCTCTCTCTCTCTCTCTCTCTCTCACACACACACACACACACACACACACACACACACACACACACAGGGGCTGTGCAGGATAATGTTTCTCCATTTGCTCCCTGAGCAGCTGGATGGGTGTAGATGGGTGTTAACCGCATTTCTAAATGCCATTTTGACATCGGTCAGACAAATCATTCCCCCCTTGATTTTTCCAGTTGGTCAGGACATTTGACCCACTGGGTTCCTGGTTTGGCGCCCCCTTGTGGCTAGTTATCTACCCTTCATCATTGTTAGATATTTAAATACAGTAAATTCATATGTCTGACTTAATTTTCCAAACAAATGATACATTACGGTGCAGAAACACAGATGTTTCATAGAGTAAATGTCTTTCTGATCAGGAAACTGCAGTGTACAATGCAGGCTATGGCACCAGGGAAATTTCAAACCACTTATTCAGTGTAACCGTAGCCACATTTGTTAAATATAATTGCTTTGACAGAGTTAATATCCATAGAGTCATTCAGTGTTTCAGGAGTCATGTCCTCACACCATTAAAGGGCCTCTGAAAGCAATCCAAGGGGCTGAGAGGAAACTCACTGACCTATTGTGTGTGTTATGAATACTGGAAATAAAGTGCAACCATAATTGATTATTCTTTATAGGCCTCTTGGTGTCTTGGTCCTGAAACAGCGGCCCTGGTTGTGTTGTGTAAGGCCACCTATAATAATGTGAGAATTAACAAAAAAAAGAGTCACACACATTAACATTGTTTGTTGATCATTTATTGTAGCATGCAGTTTCAAGTGCTGAAATCTCCTTCTTCTGATTCCATCTGTCAGTTCAACACAGAAGCAAAATGCTATGCTGTTTGGCCAAGCTGTCTGTAAATCAGTGTAATACAGATGAACAAACCAGAAAATATACAGAAGAATCAATCCGTCAATCAGTAAACCAATCAATACTCAAACAGTTTAGCCATAAATCATGATCACAAGTCATCAATCATTAATAGCACATAAATCATCATCATAGAATAAGCCTATTCCTGTCCTGTATTACCGTACAATAAGTAAAAGGGAAACCTTTCACAATGTGATATTTCCAAGGAAATAAATGGAATACGTAACAGTATTATTCATTATGGGGACATTTTAGATATGCTGTCTCTTAAGGATTTTATTTTCCTCATTCTGAAACATTACACAACTGTCCCATTAATTTAAACATTTAAATATATCTGATTATCACATGTTGTATAAATGAGCGCCTATACTATAAGTCCATCTAATGATGGTGCCAGACTGTATACAATGACGGATGTGTACCATCTCTTAATAGTTCATTTACATTTCAATCGAACAATAGATTCGCAAATAAAATGTCTAATACAGACATGAGTAGTCAGAAAACATCAGTTCCGTCATATGTTCCACAATCAACAAAACAGGCTTTTTTTTCCATATAAGATAGAATAATGAGACATTTTCTTGGCTAATAAAAAAATTCAAACAGTTTCAGCAAATTCTGAAAATTCAAAATGAAGAAGCAGACTTAGAATACCAAGAAGGAAATACCACAACAACAACCAAATGTGGTAATAACAATATATAATATAATAATATAATCTCTGTTAATCAATAATTCATGAGCAAACAAGTAAAATGTTGCAGGCAAACTTCAGTACTTGGCGTGGCCACACAGTGGGCATGTGCAGAACTCTTACAGCGCTGGGTGTGTTGTATCACAACTACAAAATCGTCATTACTCCTCCGCCATCACAAGAGGGACTATATTGCATGCATGACGCAGGATGCAGGGCTGTGTGTGTATATGTGTGTGTGTGGGTGTGGTTGTGTGTGTATGTGTATGTGTATGTGTTAGGGGGAGGGATACACACTCACTGGCAGAGTGCATGAAAACTGCTGGCAGTGATGAGGTGGAAATTAGTGCAGTGCAATCAACCACTACAGCAGTGATCCATAGACACTTAAAAAGGAAACTGGGAGTTCAACTTGAAATACTCACAATACTGTTCGTACATAGTCCCCAGCCCTTTCCATAAGGACAGTAATAGCAAAGCTAATATTGATACTGAAAGGCAAAAGAAACACTGGCAAGGTAAACACTGGCAAACAATATAATCAGCATCACACTTTGACCCGTGTATGAGCTGTGTGAAAGGGTCTGTTATCAGCAAGTTAAATTCATGTAAATACCTCCACAGACTGAGCCATATTTTAAGTGATGAATATGCAAATAGCCAAAGTAACTAAGCAACATAAGTCTTCCCTGAGCTTTTCAGACAGACAAGGATCTAGCTTCCTCTAATGGAACAAGCCAGAACTACAAGAGAAGTACTCTGTTCCTCCACTCGATCAAGCCTCGCCTCACCTCCCACTCCTTCCACGGTTTTAGTTGAAGAATATGAAAAGCAAATAAGAAAACATGTCCTTGAATTGCAGGGATTGATTGTACTGTACACAACATATGGCACTTGCATTACATGACTTCAGAGGTGAAGTTGTAAACAGATGCAGAGCGACAGCAGGTAGCTGGGCTAAATAAATGACAGGGAGCGGTTCAACCCTTGCAATAGCTCTTGCCTCTTCCGTCAAAAAATAATAATACAAAAAGTCACATTGACTTCTGCAGTCCATCAATAAGAAGATAGCAAACATAATTTTGCTATTCACTCATTCACTCTCTCTGCCTGCTCGATCATTTTCTACTACAGGAGAGAGTATCTATCCCAGTATATAATGGATGGAAGATGTCACCAGTCCATCATTCCATTTTTCTGTCTCTTTCAAAAAGTTGTGTCTTGAAACTCTGTAAGCATTCCTCAGATTTCTTTAAGGTCATTGTCAGCGGCATCCTCTAAAATGGGATTGAGGATATAATCTGAGGGGAAAGACGTTAATTCTTCCCTCTCATCATTTTATTTATAAGTAGCTGAGGTGAGAGGGTAGGAGAGATCAAGAGGGATCTCCGAATATTCAAATATTAGCCCAGTTCCACTCACTCTACACAAATCTCATAAGATTTAGAACAGGTGTAAACACAGAGGAGTCTCCATCACTTTAAGTATTGTATATTTAAAATTGTCAAATGCTTTAATGCCATTTACAGTAGTCGTTAAGAATGAGTCACACATGACAAGCTGCCTCAGATCCGTAAAGGGTATGAGGCAAGGCTGGATTCTATGGAAATCACTCACATTACACAAAATTACAGTGAAATGGGCTTTGGTGAAATTACAGTGTATTGGACAACAACAGTGCACGTCTTATGAACAGCAAACATGGATAAACGTTAGACAAGGCGATCGGTTTCACTTCTCGGGTGTAAAATATAACAAAGAGAACCAGATTAACAAAGATCCTGATACAAAATACCTTGACAAACAACTTCACAGAAGTTAGCAATGCTTAAAAGAAAGCAAACCAAACTTTTAAAAAGTAAACAAAAGACAAAGCATGAAGAAACAGAAAAAGTGATGTCTCTCACTTTTGCAAGCTTTAGCTTGGTACATAAAACCAAAATGTCACGTACAACCACTGAGTTTTTTGTACATACGCAACCCCTAAACATACTGCCCGTAAGTGTGATTGGATTGCAGTGCACAGAAAATGCCATTGGCCTGCATCAGTATACTTTCCAATGTTCAGTTTCTGAGGTCACACTCTTATGCAACATAGTAACACCTCTTGTTACTATGGAGCTACTATGCATTATCAGTGAGCATGGACCAAAGTCATGGAGAGTCAAATTTTTAGTACTTTAGAACACCTAGGAGAAAAGGCCACAATATTGCATGTATGTGAATGTATGCATTAGCGTGTGTGTGTGGGTGTGGGTCTGTTTTTGACTACTTTTGGGGACACACACCAAACTCAAGACCAGTTAATTGGGGATGGCTTGTCTGACTGGGGAGAAAAGCCGTGTCCCCATTTGCAAAAAGCTGCTTTTTAGGTGAGTGGTTAAAGTTAGGGTTAGGCACGTTATGGTTGGGGGTGGGGAAAGTCTCTCTATGTAATGTCCCCAAAACAACCTAAGTAATAATGTGTGTGTGTGTGTGTGTGTGTGTGTGTGTGTGTGTGCGTGCGTGCATACGTGTGTGTGTGTGTGTGTGTGTGTGTGTGCGCGCGTGCGTCAGTGAAGCCAGTGGGACTTCTCCTTTATAGTCAGCGGGACTAAATGCAAGTACCGCAACAGGTAGCACTAAAACAATATTTTTTTCAGCTTGACTTCACTTTTTCCAAAAGTTTTGCTCTTAAAAACTCCAGCAAAGGTGAGGAAGGGAGTATTTTTTGTATGTAAATACGAATCTGACTGCTCTCAAATACACAGTATTGTGCAGTCATCAAACCATGCCTTGCACAACTTCACTTTGTTGCCATCACTGTTGACCTCCAATAAAATCTGTTTGAACATTTGCAGACTATGTCTGTGACTGTGTCATTGTGTTGTGTGATCCCATGACAGACGACTGAATTTGGAGGTCAAAGTGTAAAGATCATGCGATTCATAAGAAGGACAAAGACAGAGGCTTGTCTTATTCAGCAGAGTGCAGACCTCTGTTTTCTGCAGATATTTTTTTTTCTTCCTTGGTGGGTTGGGAGGGCCTTTGAAACAGCACTCTCCCCGTTTTTACTCCCACTATTGTAATCTCTATCTCTTGATATTTCTGGGAACTAAATTTAAAAAATGTGTTGTGTAGCAATGCAAAAAAAAGAGCTTTTCTGTAAACCAGTGGTCTCAAGCTATGTGGGAGCATGTAGGCAGCTTGGAGCCCAGCACACAACAAATACCTTGCCATGCGGAGACACAGAAATGCACAAACAGTAAATGCCAGATATTCATTTGTTGGCATAATTTACAAAAAAGATAATAGTGCCACTATGTTTTTCATGTCCAGTTTGATTATTCTACTAATTAACTCTCAACCAGCTTTGGCAAATTCATATTTGCAGATCTACATTCAATGATTAATGCTTTCAGTTTGTCAGACTGAACATCAAACATCTGACACATGATGAGCTATAATGTGACCATAATTTAATTTATGCTCTGAAGAGGTATAGGCTTTCCTTCAGTTTTAAAACATGATCTTCTCTGCTGTGCACTCTCTATTAGAGAGTACAACTGAATACAACTGAATGAAGAGCTGGAGAGTGACTTTTCTGGTGACGATCAGCTCGGCTTACACTCAGTACCTTTTGTATTTAGGCCGTAAGGTTTTATGAGACCACAAGGATGAGAGAACAATCCACAAATGGATTAAGTGACCTGACAAGGTGTCTACATGATGTGTAGCTCTCATTCTCCAAAGGCCAGTTCATTTTCTACATTCAAACCTTCTGCTGTTCTTGTACTATTGTGATGAATATATAATTATTTTTTAAGACTTGAATAATCATTTGTCACTATATAAGCATGTAGGCTCAGCAGGCCATGACAATTCATTAATAAATGCACTGCAGTTCCCACCAAAGCAAACACTGGAAATTCAGTGGCTGCTTGATCAGTATTTCTGAATCGGTTGAGTCAAGACTTGAAGGTTAGGTATGGTAGTTCAAGAAAAAAAACAACAACTATTGTTTAAAAAAAAGTTATTCAACCATTGCTTATGTTTCAATTAGTGAAATCTAAAGTTTTCACTGTTATAGGAGCTGGCACAATCTGCCATACTATAATGCTATTACAGATAACAAAGGATTGGGGCAAAGATTGAGAAAACCTGGGATCTCAGTTCAATGAATCCATACTAAGATAAAAGCTAATGACACAAAGGAAATGAAAGGCAAAACCTGAAGTAAGCTGAAAGTGTCATGACTGAAGAAGATGTTCTCACCCAGAGACTTCTGCTGCCTGACGGATCATATGAAAACTGCATGGACCTTTTGACTATTAAACATGAGCAGTCTGCCTGGTGTTGCCAGCTTTGTGCAACGCTCTTTGTTTGAAACAAGCAAATCCAACAGGATCTGTGCAAATATCATGTGAGTGGATGCATGTGAACATGGGTGCGGCTGACAACGGTCCTATTTCATTGCTGCTTATAAAGTAAAAGCAGTATGAGGCAGGTGTTTGTCAAGACGATGAGGATGATGTGTAAAGCCCAGGAGCATGTCATATGAAGGTCAAGTGAAAACCCATCAGGTGAAGGTGCTCCCTAAATTTAACCATGTTACAGGAAACTCCAAATCTGACTCCAGTTCAGCATCTGTGGGCAAACCACTCATATACACTTTATGGGCATAAACAGGAGTATGAATAAATTCTCTGTGGAGCTGTACATTGATGCAAATCACCACTTAGGGGGCAGGACAAAGTGGTCTCTTTCACCCTTTGCTCTAGGAGGCAGTAAAGAATGTCGACTCACTTTGTTTTGGGCATATGACTAGCAAGTACAAAAGCTGGAATTCAATGGCATTCCCTTTAACCGTGATCTGGTGTAGGCAAACGACTCAACTTTAGTTCGGTGCAGGTCAGTGTCAGACTTTGTGTCCCCTTAGCTTCCATTAAGCAGCATCTCTGTCCCCGGGGCTTCAGGACAGCCGTGGGCGGTGGTGTCCCCCAGTCGAGGAGGTCCAGTCCGCAGCACCAGCTTGCCGACCCCCAGACCTCCGGAGACCAGCCCTCCTGGAGACAGAGACTTCCTGGAAAGCAGAGAGAAAGAGAGCGACTGAGACAGGGAGAAGAGGGCAGAGGTGAGACGCCGAGAGAACCGCGTCTGGGCAAAATCCTATTAAACAGTCATGATTACTTTAAAAGCAAAATCATGGCTTGGAAATTTCCAGTTAATAAATCTATTGTTTATTCTACTTAGATGAAAGGGAAAAGCAAGCATAATTGTGTTTTATTCGCTGAAATAAATTGACTGACATAATCATTTACAGAAGAAAGGGAAGAGGGGGGTTCAACTTTACCTTATCTTCACCCGCCCCCCAAATCACAGTCCTTAACACCCCAGTCATGATACATTATTCTAATACATTATTCTAAATACCACCCTGTTCCCAAATGTGCCTGGTGCATTTTATCACAAAAATACCAAATATGAGCTGTTCAAGGCATTTAACCATGTGTTGCACTGCACACCAAGGTGCACAAAAACATCTGTAACGTCTGGCATTTGTAATGTGGGACAGCCATGTTTCCCCAACATTAAGTTTAGCATGTCAGATTTTTTTGCAGCTTCTGTTGAGTAGTGTGACAACATCTAGAACATGTGAGTTTAAGTGTCATAAAGATAATTTCCTCACCCCTCCCCCTGTGATGCTAGATTGTTTAAGACAGCATGTGTTGACTGGTCAGGGTCAGACATGTAGTGTGACCTCTCTCTTGGCCAAGACGTGGCAAGAATTTATGTCACAATAAAACCTGACATGGTGAACATTGTGTCTGACAGAAAATGAAGTGTGACTCGAGAGAGAAGGTGCAAGATGGAGTTGATGAAAGAGGCAAGTAGATAGATGGATGGATGGTTGAAGGGATGATAGCAGGAACAAAAGCTGCTGCACAGTCAACTACCATGCTTCCTCATGTGAAGTTACTATGGAGAAGAGCTTCTTCAGCTCTTCTCCAGTTGCTCCGAGGGAGCAACTCAGGTTGAGTGTAATCATGTTAAACAGGTGGGTGGTTACCATGGTAATTCACCTGAAGGCCATCTTTTTCAGCATGTGGGCGTCCATCTTTTCTGGCGAAGGACCTTCTGTTTGGGGATGCTCCTCCACGGGGGATGGGAGGAGTGGAGAGGAGCAGGGAGGTGGGAGGAGGTGGGAGGCATCCTGAGACTGAGGGGCGGCTAGGTCTAAAGACTCCTTGGAAGCAAAGATGATAAAAGATTCAGATTTGGTCATATGTATATTACTAAAACAGCAGAGGTTTTTTCCACTGTTCAGAGTATCCCGTTCTATTGCCTTTTTATTCTAATCTATTATATTCCATCTCATTGCGTTCCACTCTGTTCCTTTCCACTGTATTTATTTTGGTTCATTCCTATTGCATTGATGTCTAAAACAGAGATGAAACTTTGAATCTACCTTTATTTCTCCCTGCATTAGAGCAGAGTATTGCACTAAAATGAGACTTAATTTCTCAGTGATCTTAAGCGTTAACATCTGTCACAGTTACAAATTTCCCGTTCTCTGCTCTACGGTACCAGACTAACCTGGGACTTGATGTCTTGGTGGTCGGAGTCCTCCATGTCCAGAACACAAAGTTCTAGCTCGATGTCTCGGTCCGGTTCTGGTTCGCTCTCGGCCCGGTGGCAGACCAGTTCCTGGTCCTGGCTGTAGCTGGTTTTATGTGCCTGCATATCAGACACTATTTTCTCTCCGCTCATTGACGTCCGGCGGCTACCCAGCTCTGGCGCACAAAGCTGCTCACTACACACACAAACACACACAAGAACAAATAACTGTGTTTCAATTTTCCGAAGTACACCAAGGAAAAAAAAATCTTTATTTCTTATATTAGCACCAAGATGAGGACATGTGAAATTGTGGGCTCTTCTTTCATGAGGGAAACATGGTCTAGTAATGTTACACAATATAATACTGCGTCCTATCCAAAAAAAAAAAAATTAACTGCATCCCAATGTAAAGGAAAATATGGCAAGAGTACAGTAGACTCCACTGATGATGTCTTCTCCAAGTCCTTCTCTTGGCTTGTCAGTAGGTCTCTACCAAGAACAGCCAAACAACCAGCTAGCTGCTCTATTTTTAGTCTGACCACAGCAAGGAAATGACTGTAGCACAATGCAATAGGAGACGGGGATTAGAGAGGAAGAGTGGGAAAAGGAGTGAGAACGGGTGTTAACAAACACGCACAACAGATAAAAAGTGGAACACATGGCTCTACGGTATATATTGTTTAGCACTGGTGGTAAATGATTTTAAAAGCTTGAACACAGTGCCAACATCGATCATCCCTCCAGGTTTCACTGAAATCTCAGCGATCACCTGTGACAACGTCTTTGACTGAGGATCAGGTGTTTGAAAGAGAGAACAGTCTTAAGATAACACACCGCAGCCATGACAGTTAATAAAAGGGAATGCATGGCTCTACGTGAAGCAGATGATTAGCTCAAGGCTGGGAGAGCTGGTATGGAGCGGCTGAGGGAGGAGAGTAACAGGCTGTGTGGTCTTAAAATGGCCAATGAGTGATTGTTGGAAGGGTAACAAGAAAACTATGACTTGTTATCCTCACTCACGTTCGGCCTACTTGTCTTTTCCATGGAGACAAAAAAAAAAAAAAAATAGAATCACCACCTCACAGTTGTATGCATCCGTAAGCCTGGCAGGTTGCAGTTTACATCCATGTCTGTCCACAACCACATAATATTTGTAGTGAAGAGTTAGAGGCAATTTAATGGAAGACATTAAGTGTATTTTTTTGGTGAAATGGAAGTTATTAATATACTGACATGTATGATTCAAGTGAATAATTTTCACTGAGAAACAGGCTTTCTTCACTAAGAGACTATGTTTGCAGAGTACAGAGGACTGTACCCTCCAAGTGGAGGGTTGAGCCAAATTTGAAGAAGTTCCTTCAAAGTGTTCCTCCGATATTGCATTCACAAGCATGAGAGGACAGATGGACGGCTGGACATACAGATGAAGGCACGAAGGCATAATAAAATCAAAGCATACCGTCCCACAGCCAGACCTAAGTGGGCTGAACACTGATGAGGATATTTTTTTAGAGAAAGTCTGCCATAGTATTGCTTGACAGATACAGTATGGAGAACACAGTACAATATGCAAAACAGTATACCACTCTAACTGTCTGTTTTTTATGGCTACCATGCACTGTTTCTAATGCATCTATAGAAAAGTGGTAATGGGAATAATAGCCCTCACAAATGGAATATGCAATATTTCCATTTGCAGCAGTGTAGCCTGTTCCTGCTGCCATACACAGGTAAAAGTTTAGGGGGAAGTTATGAAGTTATCTCTGCTCTTGTCCTGGTGGCTATTTATTTTTTACTAACCACATTTCCTTTGATTAGGTTTCCCAATCTTAGCTTGGCTATATAGTTACGTTAATATTTATTTTACCATTGCTTGCTTTATGACATTTTAAAACACTACTTCGAAATAAAACAGATCAAGGAAGCGTCTTACTTAGCACGCCACAGGATCCGTGATTAGCCATTGAAACTCGCCAAATACGCATTATGTTTGAGGAAGGATAGGCCTCGAGACACTGGCAGGCACTTAACATACTCGAGGCGAGAGCCCTCCTCTTACCACCACCACATGACCATTAGAGACAAACATGCACAGTGTATTTTGATCTGCCTCTTGAAAAAATGGATTTGAAACGGTCAAGATATTTCAATCTGGAGTTAGCTCACAAAAAGGGACTACAGTTGCTTTACACCATAGTCTGGGTGACTACTTGATTCTGATTGGCTGTAGGGTGTGCATTAAAGGACTGTACCAATGATTGTGACTGTTTTGTCTGTTTCCTTACTTGCATATCATGACCTGGATGACTGGGAATCTCCACAGATGTTTGGTACTACAGTTTATCTACATTTTACATTGCGACAAACTATTTTGCAAATCATGCAGGGGTTACGACAGATTTCACAACATATAATCAAAATCCCTCAATTTTTAAATATGAATTTTTGGTTGAAACACCCATCTCATAATGTTCTGCTTCTGCAGCTAACAAAGTCATCACCATTCATAAACCACGGAGCTGATAATTTGCAAATGTTTCCCTGGGGACAATTTTCTGCCCAATTTCAAGTCATCAAAACCCAACAGTGCTGCTCTGAAAGTTATTTTTCATACCAAATTGAATCCAATGGCTGGATAAATGGTAGGAAAAATGTGTTTGAGCATTGAGAGTGTTTGAGCGTTGAGCTGTACCTTTCCAAGAAGCTAGAGTGGCTGGAAGAGTCTGATCCTCTGGAGCGCCACTTGTAGTCAGTGTGATCCAGGTGGGGGTTATAGTCTGTATCAGAACAACAAATAAACAGACAAACAAATAAATAAATAAATCATACTGGCTTGTACATATAACATGCGTTGGATGAGCCTGCTTAGGTTTCTTTCTCTCCCACACAAATTTATGTTTGAGGCCGGTATTCTTTATGTCTTTCATTTTGTGCAAATCAAACCTTCAAATCATACCAAACCGTCATATTTTCTGTCACTTCTTCTAGTCCCCTGTCTGCGACTATAATGGATACACAATACTTCCTTGTATCTTTCCCCTCCTTCAGGCCTCTTATCCCTCCTTACCTCTGAAGTTGATGGGTGTGGTGCTGGCGCTGCCCTGGCAAGCTGTGGCCTGGACAGGATCGGTGGTGTGGTAGCCCGTGCGAGCAGCCCTGGATATGGCGCCCCACTTGGAGATAATGGGCCCCTCGCCAAAGGGAATGATGGGATCCTCGTCTTTCAGGCGGCGGTAGGGGTCCAAGGAATGCAGCCATCGCTTCCCTACACCACTACCACTAACACAGCTACCTACACCTCCCCCTCCGTTACTGTCCAACTCCTGTGTGAAAAAATATGGAACCGGTTAGTCACACATCCATACACTAACACAGGGATACATTTGTACAAAAAAAGTAACATAAAAAAATGTGTATGTAAGTCAGTGATAAAGATGCACTGATACCACTTTTTGGTATTCGTATTGATTGATACAAATTACTGATGCTTTCACTTCACAGTGCAGGCTTGGACCATTAGTTTGGGATTACTTGACAAAATTATTGTTATAATTATTGTTATATCTGTCTTTTTCCCACAAGTGGAGAAATAGAGGCTTCTGTATGCCAAAAATGCAGAAATTCAGAACAGTTGGCTTTTATTTCTGACTTATTACGCAGGGATTTTGGTACTGGATTTTAGTCTTGAGTAAAATCTCCAATCTGATACATCCCAGTGCATCCTTAGTCTGTGCATAGACACAAGATGTGCGCACACATTTCAGCAAGTGCGCACAGGCTTGTGCATGTGGGTGTGTGATGACTCTCACCGAGTGCTCTGAGCAGGAGTGAGCTGAGTTGTGTGTGAGTGTTTCAGGCTCAAAGGGGCTGATGCAAGGACCGATGGTGCCACAGGACCATGGAGAGTAATGGGCTAAACTCTCCTCACCTCTGAACCTGCACCCAACACACTGACCTCCGCTGCTCTCCACATGCTGAAAGACACACAGATTTTGAAAACAGTCAGACACTACAGTAACACAAAGTCCTCCTTCTCTTGTTCCTAGATCTTCCCAAAGGTCTTATTTAATGAGACTTTAGTTTAAAGTTGATTTATTCTCAAAAATAAATTCAGATTCCCTATACAAACAAACAAAGCTTTACTCAACTGAAAGTCTGACTCACTTCTTGAGGTCTTTGTTTTTCTCACAAACACACACACACACATACACACACACACACACACACACACACAAACATACACACGCATCAGTACCATGATTGTGCATTGCTATGATATCTTCCTCCACAGTTGCTAAGCAACTATCTCCCACTTACATAGCATTGGACACAGCAGCAGCATGGCTTTTGGGATAGAAATTAAATCTAACACATTTACAGATCCTGTAAACTACATAAACATTTTATTACTCTCAGTTTTAGCTGGTTGCAGTGAAGGTACGGCTGAACGGGCATTACACATTTCACTATCATATCTGTGATCACTATCTGGCATGACATAATATACTATAATACGAGGTGTGTTTACGTTTATGTGTACTGTCTTGTTTTCTCTCCACACTTACAGAGCTATGCCTTTCTTCCCGTGTCAAGGGATGAATTTGCACTCACTGACATAGTTATGCACACACACACACACACACACCTCTGTTCCAAAGTCAATAGTAAAGATGGGAGAGGACTGCGAGGGCCTGCTGGCGTTGTGATGGTGGTGATGATGGGTCCACTGTTCCTGCTTTCTTCTGAACAGATCCTCGTAGCCGAGAGGAACACGGCCATAATCCTGATGAAGGAGGGTCAAAACAGACAACTTGAGAGAATGAAAACAACAGTGAGAACAAAATAGATTGTAAAGTGAAATCAACATTTCAGTGACCGGAGCCATTCAGCACACTATCAAAGTGAGACTGATACCACCAGCCCACTCAGGCCCCGTTCACATTAGCATCCTGGGGCCCGACAGCTGAAGTTTTTAGTCGAGGTTTGTACACACACATGCACGGTTAGAGGACCTGAATGCCTGCATGTGAACAAGTAACAGGACTTGCGTATGTATTTTTATCTCCATCTCTGCACACCGGCTCCTGGTTGTCAAGTCCAGTTTCCATCTGTACACACAGAGCCGGGCTCATCTGCATAGCAACCCGAGTCACCTTTGGTTGGCCCTGCCTGCCTCAAGCAGCCTAAGTACAACCAGTTGTCAGTCTGGTTAAAAATCATGCTAAGTATGAAAAGTGACTGGATTATGAGGAGAAACAACTTGTATTGAGCTCTACTGTGAGCAGGAGTCCAATTCGGGAAATAAATTTGACTCCCAACTTGACCTTCCCAACAGGAAAAAGTTTGTAATTAATGGAGAGTTTGGAAAAATGGCTTTTCAGTTGTGTCTTTTTTAAGATTATTTTTGGGGCATTTCTGCTGTTAAAGTGGAGAGAGACAGGAAAGGCAGGGGAGAGAGAGGGGCATGACATGCAGAAAATGGCCTGGGCTCGGATTCGAACCCAGGACACAGGGGTGAGGTCTCAGCAAGACAAGTGGTACGTGCTCCACCAGAGTTAAGGGGCTTATTGTCTTTAATCTACTCTCTGGAGCAGTCAAAGGAGATCTGTCTGTAGATGTGGGACACATTATCACCCTATGTGCAAGTAAGCATACAGATTGTGAAAGCAGCCACATACCTAAGGAGGTTTAATTATTTACAGTTTTCAACTCCGATTCATTTTCAGCATTATTCCATGACTATCTGCCCACAATTTTATCTACATACATTTTGTCCCACATTGCAAATGCTTAAGCAATACTGACGCGCTGCATTGTCTCAAGGAGATGACTGTGTATTGCAGAACTCAAGCTGACCATGATTTGGAAGATGAAGTGAAAAAAAGAGAGAACGGGGTGGACAGGGGGAAGCAGAGACATATTTGGGTGAGAAGTGGGAGGACTATGGAGGAGGTGGAAGCTATACTGTAGCTCTGAGGCGAGCAGGGAAGGTAGAGGTGAGATAATATGTGGGTGTAGACAGAGAGAGAGAGTGAAGGAAAAGCTGCTCTAAAGTATGCACCAATGAAGACAGTTTGGGTTAGGTTCAATGTAAGGCAAAGCAACATCATTTACATACAATAATCCTTTTATTAACTACATTTATTTGCTTTAGGGTGACTAAAGTGAATAACTGGTGGGAGTCATTTATTTAATACAGAATCTGCTGCTAATACTTTCAATCATCATACTCTGGCCTTTTATGTTTCTCACTTAGTGCTTAACAATTACTAATAATTAACTAACCTAATCGATGAACTAATCAGTTAACTGATTAGTCAAACAACAATGAATTATAATAGATTATACTTATGATGAAAAATATCGAATATTTGCTGTTTACAACTTCACAAATGCTAAGATTTGTTTGCTACTCTCCATTTCAATATTATAAACCCGGTAAACAATTTTAAGACATCACTTGTAACTTACAACTGGAATTTGTCACGTTTGACAATCAACTGACTAAATAGTGGATCAGTTATTATATTTTAATCATTTTTAATCATGATTTAAGTTATTGTGAGTTTGTGTCCTGGTGTATTTTTACCCACCCTGTGTAGCCCTGTCCGGTGTTCGGCCCCAGAGCAATAGTTGCTATCTAGAGAGTTGAATCTCTCCCTGAGTGGAGGCTGGTAGACAGAGGAGTGCAGCACCTCTGGGGGCAGTGAGTTACTCCGCGCATCTTCTCTGTGGTACAGCTGTAACAAAAATAATAGTAACAATCATAATAAGTTTAATCAAAATACACAGAACCATAATCAGCATGATGAAAATAAAGCTAAACATAAGTCTCACCTGAGGTCTCCATACTCTCCTGCTGTCATACAGGGGAGCGTAGACACCATGTGCCGGGGCCAGGGGCCCGTACTGAGGCTGCCCTGGGTGGGAATGATACGGAGGAGGTCCCATCCGATCTCTAGGTGGCGGGTAAGCAGAGGAAGAGGACGACGAAGGGTGCGGCGTTTGAGGATCGTTAGCGTAGGATGATGGTGGAGGGCCAATGGAAGGCGGCAAGGAGGATTCTGGGACATTGGAAGATCTGAGGAACCGAGCCATGCAGGGCTTGTGGGAGGGATGGAGAGTGGACGGGTAATAGGAACCTGCTGGAAAGGAGAAGGACGAGAGGACAGTAGGACGAGTCGAGGAAATGGTGGGAGAAGGGTGAGAGAAGGAGAGAGAGCAAGAGAAGAGAGGAGAAAAAACAACCTCAGTTACAAGAAATAATTTTAATTCTTCTGTCACAACATGCGCAACTGCAACGTGACGTGCATGTACTCACAGGTCGGCTGATAATGCGCCGCGTCATACGCAGAGTGGGGCTCCTGATAGTAAAGCTCTGACGCCTGAGAAGGATGTGGCGGTCGCAGCAGGAACTGACCGTGTTTGGGCAAAGGAGCGCCACAATCCCCACGCCGGGCAGCTGTCAGGGGAGATGACGTGGAGGAGTGGCTGACCGGAGTCCTGGGAGGAGAGATGGGCTTCCTGATGGACAGAGGGAAGAAGGATGATGAGGGAAAGAGTGGGAGAATGAAAGAGCAAATTTAAAAACAGATGTGAAGAAAGTCTGATTACTGTCTGATTACAAATGCAAGGCAAGAATGAATATTAGTGTGATTGCACAGAACAAAGGCCAACAGTGGAAGATGTGTGAGGATCAACGGCGGAGTGGATGAATGGTCTTACTGTTCCATTGACCCCGAGCCGGTTCGACCGCTGCCAGACAGCCCGTTGGACCCATTAGCCCCGTTTGATCCATTTGGTACCGCTCTCTTAATCTCCTCCATCATGTCAGCCCCTCTGGAGATGAGCTGGGGGTGAGACAGGACAGGGACCCCCTCTGTTAGGACGGTCCCTGCATTCTCCCCTGCTCCCTTTACACCCTGCCCCACGCCCACCGGCACATCCGGCGTGTGGATGCTTCCCTCTACGGTCAAGGTTTTACCCAGAACCCCCTGTGCCAAAGGGAAGGGACGGCCCGCGTTGCTGATCTTCTTGTTCCTCAGTCTGAATCTGGACAGAGATGATGGGGGGGGGGACAGAGAAGAGATTTGGGAGGAATGAGTGTTGGAGCATTGCTTACAGGACTGCATAGATCTGGGTGATTTGGACAAAATGAAATACAGTTGTCCCTCACTATAACGCGGTTCACCTTTCACGGCCTCGCAGTTTCGTGGATTTTTTTTTAGTGCAATTGTGCATGCTTTTTTTTTTTTTTTTTTTTTTTTTTTTACTGGACTTATTTTTCTACAAAGGTTTGAACTTTGAGAGTGTTTAAAGAAGAGAGAAAAATGAGAAAATGTTAATGCCTGTCTGAGACAAGTGTATAAAGTGTGTAGTGAGGGGTTTTACAGCCTTAAAACATCTATAATAATTGTAAAAAATAAAGCTGACTACTTCGCGGATTTCGCCTACTGCGGGTTATTTTTAGAACGTAACTCCCGCATTTAACGAGGGACCACTGTATCACAATATTTCTGAATGAATACCTTGATATTTATACTATGTTGATATTATAGGGACGACTATTGGTGCTTTCACAAAATATTTAGGCTGTGAGATTTTTGATTTTAGAAAAAGTCACGGACAGCTGGAAGAGTCTAAGAAGTTCAGAGAATTGCTTTTCTTTACTGTAATGCAGCCTTTGAAATCATGAAAAGACAACACTTATGTCATCCTAAATCAGATATCTAATCTTATATCATGATATTAATATAAAATCAATATATTGCGCAGCCCCAGGACTGCACATAGGTAAGTGTGTGCAATAATACCATAGCAGGGGCTTTCTTGTATTTCCGAACCCCAACGGCAGAACAACAATGGTGATTCAAATTTGTGTTTTCGTAACACTGAAACTAACTCGACTAGCTGAGACGATGACATGCTTGTTCATCAGTTTCAGTCTATCCTCCCACTGTTTTGGAAAAAGTGGTTTATATGACTGATATTACCACTGCATGTGACCTGATTTGATTTTACATACAACGCTGGCCCAGCAGAATTTTTTTTTTTTTTTTTTGCATGAATCGTGGAGACAGTTAATGGTTTATTTTTCCTGTGCGTGTGCTCGTCTGTGTTTGTGCGAGTTCAAGTGCTCACTTACTTCTCTAGCTCATCCTGTGTGTGTGCAAATGTACAGTTGGTTCCTCTGGGACAGCCACCCTGCTGGCGCAGGTCTCGACACATACTGGTCTTATACTTGCTGTTGGCTTGGGGCTGAGCAGGGCACAGACACAATACACGTTTAGAAAATTGTGCATAAATAGCCACCATCATATTAACATAAATACTCCACATTTCATATATTTTTGGATAATAACTCTTGGGATGACCCCTAATTTCCCTCCTTAGCTCTTAATTTTACTTTTCTTAGCACGTCACAGTTGCAGCTGTCATTATGAAAATTACAAATGCACTATGACCCTAATATTTGCCCTAGTTATTATTGGTTGACTCTAATATTGTGGCAATTTGAACCTATCTTAAATCTTAAAGGAATACTCCAACATTTTGGACCAAAATACCCTTTTTCCAACTTAACCAGACTGAGATGAGAGTCATTAGCCTTGCTCCATCAAAGTGAAAATAAAAATTAAATGTCACAGCAACTCTGAAGCTGTCTTAATTACACAATGTATATAAGTGTATTTGAAATACACATCTTGGCATTAAAAAAAAGGTAACGTTTGAGGTGTAAGATTTATTTTTGGGCTGACCGTCTGAACAAGGCCTAAGATGTAATGGACTCTGATTAGCTGAAGGTTTTCCTAGCCTGAAAAAATATGAGTTTATGGCTCCAGTCAAATGATGAATAGTAATTTAGCTTATAACACAAGTGATCTTCACATGAGATGCTTATAGAAATCATTTCATCTCCTTGTGACTGTGTTTTCTGCTGCGGCAGCCAGGAGGGACAAAGTGTTTTACAGCCAAAAACATCTTATCTAACAGCACCTGGATGAGGCAGATGAACTTCTCCTCCCATGATCGTCATTCTTCATTATTCTACAGAACACTTTTCCAGTGCAAAAATAAGGTTTATAATCCCTCTCATTTGTAACCCACCTCAATCTATGCACTATGTTGCCTGTAGAAATAATGATCATTGTTAGCAACAAAATCTCATTTCATCACATCAGTGCACCTGTGGAGTGTCGTGGCTCTTCTTGCTGAAGTTCTGGATGAATTCCACCAGTCCGTGAACCACCAGCTTCACGGCCAGCATCACACTCTCCAGCTCCTCCCACGACGGTGGTGGTGCATCTACACACAGATTAACGACAGTGGATAGATAGAACAGCACGGGTCAATACATACAGTACATGTCTGTTGTGAAAGGGCTTTCCAAAGAATTCCTTAAGGAGACTGTGCAGTAGTGCTGCAGGGATGTAAGTGGGACTTCTAAAGTGGCAGCATCTCTATAACAAGCAAATGACTCCCAGTGCTATCTATCTAACTGTCTTTTGGATAACACGATATGGAGAAAAATGTATACCTGGATTGTGGTCTATGTTGGCTAGCAGCTCTAGGTGTGGTCTAAGGCTGGTGAGATTGGCAGGGTCTCCTGTCCTCTGGAGAACGATTGTCAGTTCCTGGACACTTTTAGCAAACGACTCTGGAGACTGCAACTGGAGTCGAAGATAGAAACAGACAGAAGCCGGAGAGAGATGAAAAGGGAGAAAGGGAGCGAAAGAGCAAGAGAGAGAGAAAGAGATACAGGTCAGCCTTTCATCTAAAAAAAAAAAAAAAAAAAAAGGAGTAGATGAATGTATAACCACAAAACCTGGCTAAACCTGAAAACTGGCACTCTCAGCATGGCTTTCTTATCTGAGGTCAGTAACTTCAAAATACATACATTCTGTGCTCCTGTTGTCCGCAGTGTTATAACATTCAAAATTTGAAATTCCCCATGTGTTTTTATCAAATAGAAGTGCCAAAACCGAGGCAAAACTAAATTCCCCAGTAACGATGTCATGAATTGGAACAGTACCTTGTCAATGATGGACTGCATGTGTGACTTGTGCACCAGGTCTCCGTACAGCAGAGAGGACCACTGTTCAGGTGAGATGCGCAGGCCGGCCTCCATGGCGATGTGCACAATCTGAGCATCATGTTCCCTCCGCAGAGCTTCGTACGTACGAAACTCCTCTTTCAGCTGCATCAGTGACGAGTCCTCATCACGCTTAGTCACCTGAGGGAGACAAAAGGACGGAGGAAGGAGAAAGAGAGGATATAAGAGTGTGAGAGACAAGACGAGGCATTTAAACTGAGAGGGAAGAGTGAGAAAAGACAGCAAGACTAACAAACTTATAACACAGTGACGTCACATTTACACAATATTTGTTAGGAGCATATTTGTTGCCACCAACTTAATTTTTATGAAAACTTTTTTATAAATGAAGAAGTGTGTGCTAAATAGGATTTTGTTTTAGTCATCCTATTGAAAAGGTATCAAGAATTGTGAAATTTCACTGGTATTGGTACCAATTACCAAAGTTATGTTTTTTTGTGGCATCACTATTTTTTCCCAATTATCAGACTTTGCCAATCAGTCAGTTTGTCCATACTTGGTGTCTTCAGACTAAGAAACTCAAACTCAGATCAGATGGAGGGAGTCCCCTCCTCTCAGAATCTGCCCTATGAGTAATCATCATAAGACACCAACACACACTGTTACTTATCAGTTAAAAAATGTGCAAGCACAGCAGTCACAAAGTTAAAACTGAAAGCAGCCAGACACATGTTGCTGTCTGCCTAAAAAAAACTTTGTTTTCCTGTCTGTGTCTGTTTCTCTGCCCTGTTAGGCAGAGCGGTAAGAGCAAATATAGACTGCTGTTACATCATGGGAAGATAGCTGGCATTTCTGCCATACCAGCCATGGCTATCATCCTTACAAACTGACTGGCATTTTCCTGAGCACAACACACACACACACACAGACACACACACAGAAGCAGAGATGCAAAAAACACATCCACTAAAGCCCATATTCCTACTATGAGAATGCCACTTTATGATATGTAAGAGAGCAATCTTTTCGGGAGAGATAGTGAAAAACTGTTATGTCACTGTGGGCCATGTTGTCGATTTGGAGCACAAGCCACTATTACTGAGATAATTAAAGAGTAGCCATTTGAAACAGTGAGCAGCACTATGTGTGGATGTGGTGAAGCAATCCATGGTGGAAAATGAGGGTCTATTTAAATATTCCACATTAATCAGGTCATTCACTCATTTGAAGCTGCATTCACCAAGACTGGAATCCAGACCATGTGGATTCAACCACGATACAATTATGTTGAATGAAATTGGACAATATTTAGAGGAGAGTTTTTTACGACTGTTCTCTCATGTAATGTACCTGCAAATGTTTGTGTGCTCAACTGCCTCGAATGCCATTTAAGTAATGCTTGTTGTCAAATGTATGTTTGTTATGATTGTGTGTAAGTGATGGGTATATTGGAAAAGTCTAAAGGTGTACTGCTGTCTTCTTAACTTTAAATTTTTTCTGTTTAGCTTCTATCTCCTCCCCTCAAGAGCCTCTTCCTTTTGTCAGGCCAGCATTGTCAGTAAGAATTTGTTTTTAATGATTTGCCTGGTTAAATAAAGGTTAAATAAAACAAATAAATAACTAATGTCTCATTTTTCAAGTTTGCTGGATCAGTAAAATTTCATATTTGACGTTATTGCATCATATTTGATTCTACGCGGTGCACATTCCAGTCTTAGTGGATACAGTTTTAAGATTTGTGCTCTTGGGACAGTAGTAAACTGAGGGAGTTTTGTTCATTTTGACAGTCAGTGTCTAAAAATTGGAGTGTATTTTAAATGGAGTGGGATGAAGTTGTCCTTGAGCGCTGCTCACGGATCAGTTTTTTGACTCGAAAACAATGCTGACTGAATTCCTTTTCAAATTAAGAGTTAAGGTTAACTTGATTAAGGTTACAATTACATTACGTAGTAAAACAATAAGGCTAGGTAACTACAACAGTTTGATTCAAGTAAAATGTTGGTCATGGCAAGAATTAAAATGCATTTGGGCACATGATGTGTATGTGAGGGTGCATCTGTATGTCTGCGTGTACTCGTATATGCTCACATTAATTGCAATATGGCCAAGACAGTGCCATATCCAAATCACACGGGCTGCACATTTTTTGATAAAGGTAAAATGTGTGACAAAACACAGTTGTAAATAAAGTATTATGGCACTCCAGCAATGTCTTGACCTACAAATTATATTTCCCAGATGTAAGAAAGCAAAAATCACCCCAGGATAATTTAAACAGTTTTTTTCAGTGAAAATGAAAATTAGAATGCAAAAATGTTTCCAACTGTTTGTATTCCCACTGAAATCATTAATCATATCCTGGTATCTGCAAAATTTATCGCAATATTTTATTTTATTTTTTTCCATATCATGTTGCCTTCACACACATGCCATAATCTCTGTGCCCCTGTACCTTAAAGCAGGAAGCCCTGTATAGCAGCTGCACCACATGGCCTATGCTGGTTTTGGAGGCCTGGGGGAACCGGGCTTCCAGCTTCTGGACTACAAACAAAACCAGCACCTTCCTGGACAGAGCTGAGCCATCCTCCAGAGCCAGTAAAACCAGCTTCAGTGCATCTTCTTGCATAGCTGATGAAGAAGAGACAGAGGGAGAGAGGGAGAGAGGGATGTAGCCACAGGGAAAATGACAGAGAGGCAGAGGGAAAGGGAACGAGGAGGAGTGAGGAGAGAATCACACAGAGAAATAATTCAACACACTCTCATTTGGGAATATACCTGAATGCAAATACTGCAAATATGTATGACAATTATTCTTTCTGCCACGTGAAGAGGTAATCATAACCAGGTGTCCTCAGTCTCTTATATGAACTCTTTCTGTTATCACACAGAGAAACAGAGTTTCTCAGTCAGAATCTGCCCTAAGAGTAATCATCACAGGACACCAGGTCAGATCACTTTCTTTGTTTTTTTTTTTTTGTTGTTTTTTTTTTTTCCAAATTTTGCTTGTGTAATCTTAGATGATTCAAAAGACAGTGACATGATGACAAGTTCCAGTACAGGCTACCAACTCTTATAATTTCATGTGCAGAACAATCTGGCCAAATAACAGTTTTATTGTCTAACAGCAAACTGTAATAATATGATGAATGTAAATCCAACAGGCTGCGTGGGGGGCTGTATACTGAATGAATCAGAATCCTTTTATTGTCATTGTTCAAAAAAGCACAATGAAATTTAGAATGGCACCTCTCGTGAGCAGTGTAAGACAACAGACAAAACAGGAAGACATAAAAAGTGCAAAAGACAGTTAGAAATTTTAAAAAGACTGTACAGTTCACGTGGGGGGGCAGGGGTATTTACACATCGAGAGATGGAGAATAAAAATATAGTATAAAAATATAGATATAGATAAAAAACAGCAGGGGTATGTGTTCAAAAAAAAAAAAAAAAAAATATATATATATATATATATTGCTGGGATATTGCACTTGATATGTATAAGTAGATATGCAAGTAGAATTATTGGTTATTGGTTTTGTGTGCTGCATTCAGGGCAACAACAGCTCTCAGATAAAAACTGTTCTTAAATTTGAAAAATAAATCAAATAAACATGCATTACATCAAAATGAAACAAAATCGATATTTACAATTATGGAATAACACACTAAATATCGTGTTTGCATCTAAAATGAACAGGGTATTAGGACTTTATCTGGATTCATAATAATGGATAAAAATGAACCATGAGGCTCTTATGCACACCTGATTGATTGAGGTGCTGAGAGAATGGCAGAAATTAGCAAATTGCATGTGAATCAGTTTGACCCTTGAGAGACCAACTATCTTCAGAGCTGATGAAGCTTGACTCAGGTTGAACATTAGTCTCTTTCTTCTTTACTTTGCATGAATATGACACGTTACATTTGATAACAATGACTGTAAAAAAAAAAGCATTATTTTGCTGCTGTGTAAACGGTCTTGCCACCACATCACCCCTGAGGCTAATCGACCGTCCTGGGTCACACAGTTCTTATTTGTATCTTTTATAGGTAGCCAAAGGTTAACTCTTTGAAATTATATTGCCTGATAAAAGGTGACAATGCGTAATAATGACCCTAAAAACCCTCAGTGGTTGTTTTCAGTGTCCAGGTGACAGCAGTAACCAGAAAAGCTGTCATGCCGGTGCTTAATCCTTATTTCCAGACGGCTCATGATAGAGTCTAAATCCTATTTGGGGATGACATGGATCTGCATGACAATGTGGGTGAGGAAACTGCCCAAAGATTTTACTTGGTTACACCTTCATGTCTTAGGTTCTGGAAATAACCACACCGTGCATAATGCAGTGGTACATTCCATTTGAACGGAAATAACGTTTTTTTCCCTTTTTTTTTTTTTTAAAGATTATTTTTTGGCATATCTGCTTTATTTGATCGTCACAGTGGGGATAGACAAGAAAGGCAGGTGGGAGAGAGGGGATGACAGGCAGCAAATGGCTTGGGCTCGGATTCGCTCTACGAGGTGAGCTACCAGGGCACCCCCTAAAAGACAGAAATTTCAACTGGAACGCCCTTTTGAAGCTGGAATGAAGTTAGAAGAACCTCACCAACCCCGACCTAAAAAGTGCTTCTGTCTTATTTGTGTCGTATTAAATCAGTCGTACGCACAGTACTGTCCACCTTCTATATGTGGACATGTTGCTGGGCGGTTTGTATGTGCAAAATACTGTGTAATATGTTGTTATCAACTGGTATTGCTTAACAATAGCCAACAACGGCTAACCTGTCTAAAACTGGTTTTCCAACTTGCTGTACTGGAACGCGGTCATCTCAGGACATCATTCCTATCTCTGTCTTCTGATTTCTGTGGTAAATGGAGTGCAGTATAAGAATTGCTCACCAATCTGGGTGGGTGTGGTGTCTATATCAAAACAGGGCTTTGGGTGTACGTGCATGAACATGCTGTTAACTCACCAGGGCCAAGAAACTGGCATCCCCGCGCCCGCACAGCTGCCCACAGGTTGGCAGAAAGCTGCTGGGGGTTCTGGTGCTGGAGGATCAGTTCTGTTACTGTCCGTTCCCCTAGCGACCGGCCTGCCCGCACCGCCCGCACACGCCCCTCCTCCTCCACCAGCTGGCAGTTCACCATGGTAACCAGCTTCCTCTGCATGGGCCGACTGAGCACACTCGGACTCAGTGTCACCACGCCTGTCGTGGGAGAAGATGAGAGTTATCGGGTCAAACACAGGAACCTTGAAAATCTGAACTTCATCACATTAAGAACCTTTACTGTGACTAAAAATAAAAGGATATTTAAATTATATCTTTATTTCTTACCACAGAATGATATCTACACTGTTTTTTTTTTTATTATTGTTTTATAACTTCTTGTTTGTGGAACAAGAAGAGTGACAGTTCCTCTTTTCAAATTTGAAAAGCTTTAGACAGCGTGATCCCACTACACAACAGGGACAAAGGGAAGTTTAATTGCCAAGTTTACAGACAGATAAGAAAGACATGCCTACAAACCTCCTACCTAGAATGAACAGCAACAGTGACAAGGCCAAGTCTGTTGAAACCAGCTATAAACCTCCTATAACAGTATGACAGGGGGATTTAAAGGCATCCCCATGGAAAACAATGGATGACGCTTGTAAGGTTTATTATGCATCTATTCCCCCTAGACATTCTCTCTGACGCTATCGCTCTCTCACAAGGCTGGTTCATGCTTCACATACAAGCAGACGCGACAGAGTGTGCACAGTTGAAATTATGCAATTGAGGCCAAAATGGCTGGGTGCATTGGCATTGCATGTTAAGTCGTGCACCGCCTGAAATTGCGAAAATCCTGGATGGCAGAGCAGCACTTCCATCCAGGATTGGCTGACAAACGAGGAACTGGAACCACTGCCCGATTCTGGTGTGCTTTTTCTTGTTAGGCAATGCGGAGAGCTGCACCAGAGTACTGGAGTCTTTAGCCATGCAGTCGTTATGAGAAGCGTGAGAAGCATGAATGCCAATGAACACTGATGGCATGTCTGTAGCTGCCATGTGTCTGGCTACACCAAGCCTTATTCTCTTTGACAAACTTCCACAGATCTAATCTCTGTTTTCTACCATGAAATACACACATGCATGCCTGCACCTACAGACACACACACACACACACACATACATAAACACACACATAAATGCACGCAGTACCTTTTGATCCACTGATAGGCTTCAGGTAGAGTGCCAGCTCTTCCACACACACCCTGCACACCTCATAGTGCTCAATCTCGGCTGCACTGCTCAGGCTCACCGGCTGGACCTCTGGGACCTAAGAGGCAAATGGAAGCATGCATAATAACACATATACCCAAGCAGATGCAAAGTCACACACACACACACACACACGGAGGGAAACCAGATTTGTGCTAGCTTTGTGCCACATTGTGCCACCCTCACATATTTAGTCCCACACACACAAATGCATTCATTTACAAACACACATGCACACACCCATTAGTCCTGGTATGAGGTGAGGACATAAATATACACTCTTCCTCCTCACCACTCGACCTGATGTCTCATTCAAGGCTCTCATACACACAAACACACATCCACCTGCAGTTAATATCTTTCTCCTCTACACTGGTGCTGATGTGGGATCGTGACGTTCACATTCACACATCTCCCTTCCTCACCCTCTCACCTGAGCTCCCACCAGCTGCAGCAAGGCGCAGTTGACCGGCAGCAAGTCAATATCAGTGCTGATTGGTGTCTGATCAAAGGGGCAGGCCTTGCGGTGCAGCTTGTGCAGGCAGGTCTTACACACCGTGTGAGAGCAGCCCAGGCTGATGGGCTGGTGGCCGCTGCTGTCAAACTCATTGTAGCAGATGGGACAGGACAGGAACTCTGTCCACTGGGCCGCCTGCACTGGCATCCTGCCACCACACCACTGAGGGAGGCGCCGCGGAGCTCAGGGGGAATGCATGACAACGTGCCCCAACAACCACTCCTGCTCGCCAGCGCCGACAGTGACTGCAAAGGGGGGGAAGAGAAAGACACGATTGTGTGACTGACCTTTCAACGTTTCTGTAAAACAGCACAGCAGTGTTGTGATCTTGCGTAGCTCAATGGCTAGAGCATAACACCATGACATAGTTAGTAGATGCCTTTACTAACATTACTAAAAATGTTTGCCTGGCACTGAAAAAATGTAATGGCCCTTTAAGACACGTTACATAATCCACTTAATGCCATATAAATCATATTAAATATCATACGGACACCAAACCACAATCATACAGAGTGCTTAACTATCACTATAATCACTTACATTATGAGGTGTCTGTTGTAAAGTGCATGGATTAATAGTTAAGGTTATTTATAGCCTATTGCCAAATGACATGTGCACACTACAGCGTTTCTGTGACAGGCTGCAGGCCGTCACCTGCCCTGAGTGTCAACAAAACTTCTGCTGTAACACATTATCAATGCCAGTCAAGAGCTATGCAATTTACATCAGATTTACATCAAATTCATCTAAAATTACTTCTAGCTTCAGCACTAATGATAAGCACTAATAAATATTTCTGTTAAGAGTGTTTGTATAATAGTGTGCATGGTGTCCAGTAGGTAATTCTTGCCATGGAGCAACATTAGCATTAAGTTTTATCACTTGAGCATGAAGCATTTGCCTAAAGTACACGGACACTTTTCAGCCTCCCTCTCAACATAAAAATCATAAATTTCTTTAATGTGGGCAGTAAAAACTCCCTCTCTCTCTCTCTCTTGCCAAATTCTCGATCCAAATTGCATTAACAGGCATGCCAACAAGAATTTCCTGTCAACATAATTCATAAAGCCTATGTCTACATGTGACTCATCTAATTGCAAACATGGGATTACTTTTGGAAAGGATATTTTGCGAAACAGCGTGCCAAAAGATCAAACAACAACTTCGCAAAATGTACTCCACACTTTTCGATTGCCTATCATAATGTGAGTGGGACTTGGTAAAGAGTCGGCTCATCATGAAAGAGGTGTTGCATGTATAAACTATTAATAGTAGTCCTATTGATCATATTGGTATTTCTCTTTATGGACAAAACAATTAATCGAGTCACACTTAATAACAATGTTCCTGAACAAATGCTTAACAAGGTATTCATTGGTCTACAAATGTTTCTATAAATCTTCTTTAATATTTACAAGCACCTAACATATATAAATAAAGCAACAATTTGTATATGTTTACTTATTTGTAAATAATTTACACCACAGATTAAACTATGTGCTTCCACTTTATGAAACATTTTGATCAGCACTCTGATCGATGTCAGAATACAAAAACTGCAAGATAATCTGTAAGAAAAGTCATGATAATAATAATTACCTCTAGGAAAATAAAATAAACAGGGATCTAGGAATGGCTTCCAGTTGAAGGGAGTACTGAAGTATTATCTGAGTGCAATCAGTTACAGAGAATAATCTTGGCTACTGTTCTGCTTTCCAAGCAACAACAAAACAACAGCAAGGACATACATTTATCTTGGGCTGAATCATTATGACACTGCATCAGCCAGTCAGCGAAAAGACAATTAATAAACACAGACATGTCCTAGTCGTCTGTGGCAAATGAGCTTATGACAGATAAGCTGAAAACTAACATCTTGTTTAAAGGAAAACGTGCCAGGCCAAAGGCTTTGTTTACGCCAACTGTTCCTAAGCATCTTGAACAACGGACTCTTTCTGGCTCTCCACAAAAAAAAAAAAAGAAAAAAAAAAGCTGACCAGGGCAAAACGCTGCATGGTGAGACAGAGAAGTAGAAAAGCTTATTTATCACTTGGACAGATAACTAATACAAGCCAAAAATCCACAAAATCCATAAATTACAGTTAGTTTTGTTGCTTTTTAGGTGCCTTTATTTTTGGGAGTATTTCCTCAAGGCAGTAGTTTCTCTTTTAATAAAGTATGTTTTAAATAGGTTTTGTCAAAGATTTGACATACCAAATTGCAAACCAGTTATATATTTTCTTTTAAATATTTCTAAAAAAAAAACAAAACGAAAAAAAAAAAAAAAAAAAAAAAAAAAAACATAACACCACTCGGAACTCATTAAATGTTGATGAGCTTAGTTCACATTAGCCAAAAAAAAAAAAAAAAAAAAAAAAAAAGTTTTCCTGGGTGATTTCTGGCCAGTTTCATAGCCATGTTAGTTGACTGAATAACCAATAGCCCAAAAAAAAAAAAAGAAGGAAGAAGGAAGAAAATAAAAAACACAAAAGAGAAGAAAAAAATGGCAGCATCAGCACTGTATTGACTGAGAGTAAATAATAACTGAGGGAGATTTTAATCTGGCCTCTTTAATATTCTGCGTTACACATGGGATAAAACACACTTGGTATTAACACTGCCCACTGAAACTGATGAAAGTGCAAGTGAATGGGAGAGTAAAAATGGGTTGGGGAAAAAATGGAGTTGGTGAATGAGGGAAACCATAAATAGGGTAGGGAAACTCAGTTACAGTAACCAGATCCAAGTCGGCTCCCCAGCCCTGACTGGTGGCCTTGGCCTGGATTTGCATCTCTGAAAACACTGAGCGCGTTGGCGAAAAGAGAAAAGAGGGATGATCTCCGCACAAAGCCACCATAAAAATAACAGGCCCATCCGCACATTGTTGTGTTGATACAGCACATACATGACTTTGTTTAGGCACATTATTTATTCTCAATTGCAAGACCACAGCTTTACATTGCATGATAAAAGGCTGTATGCAGTACTCTACATTTTTAGGGAACAGTGACTAGAACTGTGCATTTAAAATAGGCTTCTTTTTCACTTTTACACGAGATGAGGTTACAACAGAAAGTGTACTTCTGCTTAAATAAAACTTCCTCAAAAAAAGTGCCTCAGCAGGATACTTGAACACTTGAATTAGATGTATCATCCCTTCAGCTGTAAACTATAAAACACCTTAGACAAACACACACACTCACACACACACACACACACACACACACACACACACACACACACACACACACACACAAACAGATAGAGAGAGAGAATCCAGTCTTCTCAGCAGCAGGGTAATGATTTCTTGACAAAATGTTTGTGCTCATCCAGTCAGTGTTACACAGGTCCAAACCCTCAACCAGAAAACAGCTGGTGCCATCTTAGCGAATCCATTCAAGTGGATTCAGAGATGCAATCGAAGAACTTACATGCGCGCCACACACATACACACACGCGCACACGCACACACAAAAGAAAACACGTCACCCAACTCACTCAACCTGTATAATCACTCTTCAAATCTGTATTAGTTACACTTTCTGTGTGTGTCCTTTCTGTGCGCCCACATCATCATGCAGCCTACATGCATATGCGCAAAATAACGGAAGATTACTTTGTATTTAGACAATATTTACACGTTTTTCGATGCACCCTGTACAAAAGCAGCGAGTTTTCTAGATATTATCTGAGTTTCGAGGCTATGTAAACATTTCTTCTTCAAAACAACAAACAAACAAACAAACAAACAAACAAACAAACAAACACAAGCAAAAAGGTCTGTTTACAAAATGGACATGCAAAGTAATAAAAGTCTAACTGAGGGAAAGAGAAGAGGAACCATTACGCACGCGTTGTTCTCGCCTTATCACCCCATGAACTGAAACTTTCACAACTAATTTGCATGAGAAAACATGTCATTCCGGAACTCAGACTTCGCCCTACCAGCAAGTTACAGTGCCCACTCCTTCATTATTCTCCTCACTGCGTAACGCACCTTCCAACCCGCCCGGAGCGCGCGGTGCCCGCGGTGCCTCCTCGCCCTCGTGGACAGCTCCCGCTCTGCTCCCTCGCGTCATATTTCCTTCCGCGAGGAACCCAAATATAACACCGATTACGGCGATTGTTGCCCATTAACGGCCGAGCCGCCCTTCCACAGAGGAGCGGGGTGACGCTCATGTGATGAAACGCGCCTGAGCTGCGGGTTCAGGCAGGTCTGGCGAGCAGCAGGGCAGAGGAGCTGATGCGCCTGCACAAAGCGTCCGGCTGAGGAACGAGCGCTGCCAGGTTTTAGGGAGCGGGTGCGAACTCACAGGGCAACAGCAGCAATGATTCACAGGGCTTGACGAGTCACGCCGACAGCCACCTGTTCCTACTCTGAACAACTGCTACATCCTGTTTTTGCTGAGAGCCTGAAACAGAGCATGACCACCATGCCCTGGCTGCCAAATTCATGTTATCAAAGATAAAAATATGCCTTTATTCTATCAAGCCCTGTTGAACTAAATAAATCAGGATCAGCCTATCACGCTGTGTATGAGAAATGAATAGAGTCACGTTTCTATGTGCAAAATAATTCCAGTGGTGCATTTTCATTGTGTGCTGCTTGCACGTATGAATACACACACCCACGTTCGCCAGCATGACTTACACACAAAGTATTTCACCATGCTTACGTTTTTAAGGTGAAACTTCACAAGTTTTCTCAGACCTCTGCATGACCTTAAGGTCTTAGTGTTTTAAGGTTTGGGTGATTTACTCATCTGTGTTTTTAAACCTGTTCCTATATTATTTAATTAATCAATGTATTTGTATTTGATTTTGTATTGTTTCTACTGCCTGTTACTGCTATTGTATTGCATTTAATTTTATTCTGCGGCACTTTGGTCAACTCTAGTTTTTAAATCTACTTTATAAATAAACTTGACTTGATTTGACTGGTCATGCACAAACACGCTCACTCCCTCTCACACATACAGACACACACACACACACACTCACACGCACAAAGCCTCTATACACACGGGTCTTTGGCCGTCATAGTCTTGTGACGAGGGGAGCGCGTGCAGCACACACCACAACTTCCTCCTCACAAGACTCCCCTCCCTCGCTGATCGTTTTCAAAAAAGGAAACTGACCATTTCTCTGTTTGCTTTCTGCTTTCCGGTTTGTTTACCGTCTCGGCCCATGTAGAGCACATTCTCGGTTATTTTACGGTGTATGAATGCAAAACGGAGTGTGTCATTTTCGTGCACACCATGTTAATTTTTTCAACACAATCTGTTGAAGACATGTTAACAGTAACACCAAAAACAGTTGAGTTGTTGTGGTGGCCTGATAAACAGTCAGTATATTAGTGGGACGGTGAAGCGCCGGGTGAGAAGTACATTGTGTCTTTGTTGCCAACAGTTGGCGAGCTATCATCTGGCTCAGGACAATCAGTCCTCACTTGGCCCTCAGTGAAGGGGGTGGGCATCTGGAGTTTCCTTTAGTGCATCTACGTGTGTGTGTGTGTGTGTGTGTGTGTGTGTGTGTGTGTGTGAGTGAGAGAGAGAGTTGTTGTGTCTGTGTCGGCCTGTATATCTGTTGCTCTATCTGTGTTTCTGTCCATGCTTGTGCTGTGTCAATTTGTGCCAACTGCCAATTTGCAACTGCAGCTGACATATTTCTGTAGGCCCACAGGAGTGAGCTCTGGGCCCACACACACACACACACACACACACACACACACACACACACACACACACACACACACACACACACACACACACACACACACACACACAAACACACATTCACACCCCATCCCCCAGTATCTAAGTGTGAGGTTTCTGAGATAGTGTACAAAGAAGATGACTAATCAATCTGTGTGAAGTGGAAAACAAAGAGTTTTTAAGTCAATATCTGTAAACGACTGCTCAGTTATTACAAATGACGAAAGTGTGAAGTTGTACAAATGACTGACATGACAGATTTACAGACAGATTTGATCAGACCGTGCGTGACTGTTGGGCTTACTGGTTCATTTGATGGACAGCCACTCATGTTCTATGACCTGACAACTGCTGAGCTCACACACACACACACACACACACACACACAACATCCTCCTCGCAGATTAGCCAAACGTGGGCATTCAGAGGCATGCACAGATACCCATTTTTACAAACCTATTTACATTCTAACACATAAGGTAATACAAATTATAATCCCAAATAAACAGGTATGCACACACCCATCCACCCGCACATGCACATACACACAGACACACACACACTCACACACAGACACACACACTCAAACAGGGAGCATGGGTTGAACCTGAAGCCGTGGAATGTGAAGTAATTTGAGGACGTGTGTCTCATTGCTCCTTCTCACCATCACTGTGACCCCATGTGTTAGAACACACCGTTCCAGTCTGTGCTGTGTGTGTGTGTGTAAAAGGCTGTGCACATTTATGCGTGTTGTCATCGTGAGTCTTGAATAAGAGTTCATTAGGGATCAGTCAGTTTTCCTTGGTCTCTCCACCATTAATGACCTGAGTCGGCCCACAGACATCAGTTTTGCGAAATGAAAGCGTTTAGAAACATACACCCGGCAGCTAAGTTTGCACATCACTCAGGAAGAACATCAACATAAACAAGCACCCAGTACGGCTGCACAGAAAACACTATGATTCATTTTACTGCGGTATGCACCTTCAAACTTTCTGACAACTTTGATCACTCCTCTGAGCTCACACTTTTGTCATATAGTTCCTTAAATTAAGGAGTATGTGCAACTTTTTCTCTTGCAGTGCTGTTTTGAGATGAGCCTTCTATTCTTGAAAAAAAAAAAAAAAAGAAAAACTCTGAATATAAGACGTGTAACAATTATGCACCCTTAGTATATGCAATGAACCAAGAGCTTTTTCTTCCTCACCACAGTTCTTGGACTTTTTTTTTTTTTTTTTAGCACAATGTGAAAATACAATGAGCATTCAATATGGATTTTAATGAACAAAATTAAGTTTAATAACTGACCTTCCAGGTGTATACTTAGGCATTCTGTTGCTATGTTGCACAATCTTTACAGGACACTCACAAAAGCCCCATTCAACATTTTGTGTCGCAGTGGCATTAAAATGTTTTTAAAGCCAAACCATGATACAAACTGAGCCATATCCTAATAACCAAAGAACAAATCAAACCATGAAAAAGGTGAACCTTTACACCCCTATTAAATTTTTTCACTCTCATTTTGCCTCACTCCATTAAATGTGCTATGGAATTTCTCCCAATAGATTTCTCACATGTGTACCCTCAGCACAGTACCAGTCCATCCTTAGACCAAGAATTACAGTCACTGGAAATATCTACAATTAATGCAGCTGTCCGGTGAAAACCATGTATGTCCAATTCTGATGATTTCCATTATGTTTTAACCTGATTTGAGGATTTACCTGCTCCTCTGTGGGTTCAGAATGGTCTTCAACCCTTGGGTTTATTAAAGGTTTCCAAAACTGATTAGAAAGAGTGAAATAGTTATAGATATAGTTATCAAGCTGAAAACAAGAGTGTTTGTCTTAGTTTCTGAAAAGCTGACATTCTCGAGATACATGGTTTCCACTGGACAGCATGGCTTCATCAGGTAAGCTTTTATGTTGCAAGTTCCTCACACCATGTCAATATAACCACAAGTATAAAGACAGTAATTGGAAGTCCCCTCATGATTTATGTTTGGAGAATAAAGCACATGAAAACTGAAATGTCACACCCACAACTCTGATGAAAAATGAAATAAACAATTTCAAGTCACATGAGTTAAGCTGATCATAATTTGAGTCATAGGAAGACACTTCATTCCTTACTGTAAACTGGATGACGCTTGCATAGAAAGCAAAAGTAATGGCATGTACTCAAGTGCACAAAGTGTTTGTGAGAACAACTAAAAGCCTTCCTCCCTCTGAATTTCAGGCCAGCATTGCTGACTGTTCCTCGCGGTTTAGGAAGCAGCACAACTGGGCGGCAACAAAAGGAAATGCCTGCATCCGTGGCAGGTAAATGAAGAAAAGAAAGTTAACCTTTAACTTTGAAAACTGTCACTGCTTGTTAATCTGTAGAAAGATTCCCAGTGGAGAAAACAAACTCAGCAGCTACACAACAACCTGGCAAGTATAGTCAGAAGCACTAAATAATGAACAAACACTATAATATTCCACAAAGATTTCTACAGGGACTTGCAGTGGTCTGTGGTACTCAATAGTGAGTCTGCACTAACATCATAATATGTGACTTTTTTCCTTACAGCTTTATTACAATGATCCTACAGGGACTCCCACTTTTGCCATGAATTCTGCATGATGTCATTTCAAATTTGTTACAAGGTAACTGCGGTAATGTCTTTATTTCTGTTCACTGCTCGTTTGTTTTTGATTGTAGAGTCAGTGTGTGGGTCTGTGTGATTATTTATTCATTATGCCCAGCATCAGTGTATGCGTGTGTCTGTGTGTGTGTGTGTGTGTGTGTGTGGGTGGGTGGGTGGCGTCTGGATGGTGGGAAGGGCAGCCACAGAGCCCATAGGCAGCTATATAATATACTGTATCACTCCTGCGAGATGCAGTGCGCGCAAAGTGAGAGCAACTGTGATGAAGCCAGTTATGCAATGTTGCTGAAGCGCCAGTCTGTTGCACTCACAGATGATACAGTTAGGATAACAGTTAGTGTCCGTTTTAAGCAGCAGATTACACAACAGCCTCTGATTTGATGTTGCACACAAACTTTACAATGCCAATGACACATTTCAGACTAAACGTGATATAAATCATGTCTGTGTGAACACTTGAACTGAAACTGAAAGCTCAAACAGCCGCGCAGTCTGCTTATCTTACAAAGTCAGTTTGACAGCAACTGTGGTGTTCAAAATATTAGACAACTGCAGTCTATCCCTGTCCTTAGGAGGCCTAATAGCGGTCATAAACCAGTGTCATCGTCACAGTATAATCTATAATTTCATGTGCCATTGCAGCGTGCAATAACTGAGAGACTGAACTCCTTACAGAAATCCTGCAGATTTGCATTTGTTCTGTAAGCTATGGGCCTGGGACTGAATGCACAGCCTATGTGCCCTCTTACACCATAATATTCCATCATCACCAGTTGCAGAAATTGATCCATCCAGGTCCCGCTGATATAATTCATGAAATCAGCAGCATCTCGGCGCGAACTCGTTTGCAGATGATGAATAAATTCGGCCCCGTCCAGTGAAATCAAGTAAACAGCCCTTGTTTTTAGGCCGAAATGTCAAAGGCACTGAACAGTCAAATCAAAATCTCAATTTGAGAAGCAGGAGAAACTAGTAGCGCGCACCCCTGGATAAAGTCACTTACCTCACGCACTACACCAGAGCACCAGAATAAACATATTCATGGACATCCACAGGGGCGCATCGGGCATCAAAATAAAATAACACTAAAAAAAAAAAATCTTCATCAGTTGCAAAACCACCGAAGCCAACAAACCGGAGAGGTAATTCTTGATGCGAAAGCTGTATGGTACGGCATTTCAGAGGATACGGATATCACGAGAGGGGCGCCTTGGTCCAATTTCGATTCATTGCCCCTCTTTCCTACAGTACGTGACATACACGTTTGCTCAGGTACAGTTAGCTACACACCCTCGGTTTGACAAACCAGAGCTCAGAGGAGATGGTGATATCGCTCCGCCAGTGTTGGTGTTCGAGCTGCGCCCCTGACGCACCGGGCTGCACAGGGCGAGCGCCGCTGCAGGATCACGCATCACTCATGTTCTGCTCAACACGCGTTTTTATTCACATTTCTGTAGATCGTCAAAATATGTGCGCGCACGGGGGTACTATTTTAACGTTGTGAGCAAGGATAAAAAGATGTAAAGGGGCAAGCCGGAACAAGCCGCTTTTCGAGGCGTGGGCTGCTTGGTTTTAAAGGAACAGACCGAGAGGCAGATCGGAGGATGCGCTTCGACAAGTGCGGCCGCAAGAGGAAGTTCACAGACCAGCGTTCAGTGTGGGCTTGTTGCAGCCGTGCATTCAGACAGGAGCAGTAATCCTACCTGAGCGCAGTTTGCCTGCATTTTGTATATATTACTGCATTATTTCAGCCACTTTTCTTTTGAATGTGATTTTTTTATGTGCCTGTCTGCAAAGCACCAAGCATTTTCAGCATTTAAATGTTTAACAAAAACAGCAACATCAATAAAAACATCATCGTCATCATCATCATTATCATCATTATCATCATCATCATCATCATCACCACCACCACCATCATCATCAAGGGTGTTTTTTTTTATTATTACTAGTATTACCACTGCTCCTACTCCTGCCACTACCAACTACTACTACAGAAATTAGGGTAGCATAGGGTATATATCAGAGTAAATTCATGTAAAATTATGTAAGTTATAGGAGAACATAGTCTTTAAATTAGTAAAGGGTACAGTTTTATTTTTCTGAAAATATTTGGCTCATTTTTTACCACTTATATTAGTGTCTGTTTTGAGGTCAGAGTAGTCCCCACTGCATCAGTGATGGCAATGGATTTTCACAGGCTCTGTTTACCTACAACAGAAAGGCCAGTGTCTAGTTTACAGAAGATGTAATCCTATTAGTTGGATAGTTTCATCTTGTACATGTCTAATTAACTTAGTCTTGTATCTCAATAGGCTTTACAGGCCCGCTAGCCAGGATCTGAAAACAAGCAATAAGACTCTCACATAACGCTATGTTATAAATATGTCATTGGCTTCCAGTGTGTGACTCTCCTCTCCATGGAGTCCTGCTGGGTGTAGAGGTGGTCACAGAGCCTACTGATCATCAGAGGGGTTTGTGACTCCAGCTACCTGCATTTTGCATTTAAAAAAAAAAAAGCTAATATGTTCATATATTGGATTATGCTTACACAGAAAGATGAGTGTATTCATTACATGTGCATTCACCACTGAAATATATGACTGCACATTTCTTCAGCTCAGGTAGTTATCATTAGAAATCCCTCACTGTGAAGAATAATACACTCAGTGTCCACTTTGTGGGTACACCTAGAATCCCCTCTCTTGCCTCCAGAGTGGCCTGAATTCTTCAAGGCACACATTCAGATAATATTTTTTTGGTGGCACATTTAAAGTGCCAACAGCCTGTTCCAGTTAATCCCAAAGATCCTCCTTTGAATACACCTTTAGTGTCTTTGCAGACAGTTTGTTGCCTCAAACTGAAGTAACCATGAAGCCATCTTGACATTCGGTGACATTCACACTTGTTCATCTACGATGGCTGGTGTGTGTTTAAAGATCACCATGGCCAGTGAAGAGCAACATGCGTCAGCAATGGGCTCACAGCAGATCAGAGCAAAAATACAAGCACATCAGTGTCTTGATTCCAGTCAGCAATGTAATATTGAAATTGATCAGTGAGGGCCTGCTGCTTTTAAGTGAGAGTGTTTTGGAATACATTATGATGATAAATGCACTGCCAGCTAGGCTGCACATAGCCATAGTATGTGGCCACTGTCAATAATTGATGACACACTCAGCTCTTGGGAGCAATCTCACACATCTGTCATGCTTTTCTTTGTTGACTGCTTATGTTGCCACCGCCTCTCACCAACAGAATGGGTTTGACTCCATTTCAAAGATGCTCCCTCTTTGCTACACATTTTATAATAAATCACATCAGTGCAGAAGTGGGTGCACTGATATGTGCAAGGTGTTTCTCTGCATGTGCAAGCAATGTTAGGTATTTGATGCAAACTGCTAATGTTCACTAGAATGTGTTCAGTGTTCTCCTGTGATTTTATTCTCTATAAAAAAAGACTAATTGGTCAGCTAGGGTGTCAGGAAGTTGAGATCACATTTACCAAACACTGCCACTTTTTGTGAACTTGACTGCCACTTTTTTGTGAACCTGTATGTTTTTGAGTATTTCAAAAAATATAAATTGATATTACTTTTTCTTAAGTTTGACTGAAGTATTGTACCTCTGTATGATACTAAATTTAAATTCACATTCATTACAGAGCAACAATCAGAACATCAGAAACTTAACTGCTGTAAATTATCCAGTTGTGGACTCATTTACAATGAACAATCAGTCAGCAAATAAGAGAAGTCTGTTTGTTAACACTTAAAACTAGAGCTGACCACAGGCTTGATGCTAGTGTTGCATTACATCTGACTGGTGAGTGAACACTACTAGGATTCACACATTTACCCAAAATTCAACTGAAAAGCCGTAGTGCAATGGTTTGAGAGTATGGAAGTTAAAACCAGAGAAAGATGAAAAAATACCATCATCTCTCTATCCTTGTTAATTATCCATCTTTATCATCTTCATCACCCTCCCCCTTGTCCTGTTGCTTCTCTTCTGTGTCCCCTGTATCTCAACTCCTTCCTCTCTTTCTCCTCCTCCTCCTCCTCCTCCTTCTCATCCTCTTCCACCGTCCTCATCCCCTTCTTCCCCTCTAGTCTTTTTCTTCTTCCTCCTACTTCAGCTTCTGCTTCCTTCATCCCCATCCCCTCTCATCTTTTGCCCCTCTCAGTCACTCATTCATAATAGAAGGGTCCTGAATGCCATATTTACTGCATGCATGCATGTGTATATGCATTTGAGAGAGAGCTTGTGTGTGCCTATGTGAAAGCGCGCGCATGTGTGTGTGTTTTGACCTACTTCAATGAAATCCTGAGCGCCGTCAAAGTTAGTGTGTCAGGTGCTCTGATAGGACACTGCCAGCTCCTCTGTGTTGTGTTTCCTCGCTCTCTTGAAGTTTTGAGATGACTTTGACTTTAGCAGAACAATGGCACTTGCTTTTTTTTTTTTTTTTATCTCCAGCTTCATCTTTCAACACTTCCCTAGGTACCCCATCATACATAAAGCATGGCTTATAATGGTAGTGAAGTTTGGTTTACTATAAACTGCTCCTAACATTTCTATGTGCAAAATTTATTAAGGCTGTTGAGTTTTTTTTTCTTAATCCAAAGAGAAAAAGGATTGGGTTTATATCATATGCTGGTATATGCCCGTCTATGTTTTTGCATATACTTAATCTGTCTACCTCAGACACTCACTCATGCACCCACACTCTCTCACTCATGAATGTACAGGATATGCAACCCCCCATACATTCACACTCCACTCACTAACACACTTCCTGCTCAAGGCCGCTATGATGCCCAGAGGAGGGCATCAGCTACCGTTGAGTTCCACTGAGATGAGTGACGGTGACATTTCTGGGCCGAAAGAATAAAAGAGGAAGAAAAGGAGAGATACGAGGGGAAGGAAGGGAATGAGAGAGCATGGAAACCCTCTCAGCCATGCAGGAGAAAGCACTCATTTATAAAGTAATGCTCAGTGAGGTGCACACAATTTAGTCAGGTCAAACAGTGAAGCACTGGTTGTCTCTGAGCCTCTACCTCACTGTAACACAGGAAGATCTCACTGTCACCAAGATACACACAAAAATATAAGCTAAGACAATTACTTTAAAGGTGAAGAAGTTATTTTAAAGATATTATATGAATGAATGAATCATTAGCAATATGGGAATTGTAAAAAAACTGAGAAATGCAAAATACTTCATGTGGGACTGGAACATTTAAAACTGGCTCTCATAAGTGAGGTTCATTACAAACCAATGCCAAGAGAGTCTTCAGTGAAAGTAATACTGTAACATTGGGAAACAAAAAAAGAGAAAAATGCAAAACATTTTGATGTAATTAAATAATAATCGCTAAAAATATCACCTCAAAGAAGAGAAGACAGCTGAGTTGTATAACACAAACAAAACTCAAACAAGTGAGAAAACGGTGTGAGAAAATACCAGAAGACATATATAATTAAAATGCAATTTCTTTTTTTCCCGAACTGAACCTCTCATTTACTGGATGGAGCAGAGACAGATGGAGGTGATTAAGTTTTTCATTTTCTTCACCAGCAAAATTGACACTTTACACCACTTTGTTTCTTTAAGTCATTTTTGGGGCAAATATCTTGACACTGTACTTCTTTTAAAGGACACAGGGAGTAAAACATGCAAATAATAGAAGAAATGGAATATGAATGGCTTCTTGAGGAAAATGAGACAAATTTCCTGGAATTAATACACCATGGATCATGTTCTTGTAGCACAATGGTAACATCCACTGCTTGGAATACCAGAGAAAACGGTGATTGTTGTGGTTACAAAACACTAAACTAGTTTCTGTTCCATTTTCAAAGGCAATGCTGACAGTTTTATGTGAAGCTTAATAGAAGTTCAAGGTGAAACCTCTCTGATATGGAGATGCCAGCACCTGTGAGGCCTGACAGAACTGACACAAACTTTAGTGTTCCTAAAACCTCACACAAAAGCAAACACAAGCTGATGTTCATGCATAATATGCTGCTTAAATGATACGGGAAAACATCCCATTTGCTGTATACATGGTTGGAGGAGCTTGTCTGGTTGTTAGCTCAAGAGGTTGTGTGTTCCTGCAGTGTGAGAGATGCGGAGGATGTTAGAAATTAACAGTTCAGTGGTTCAAGCAAGCAAAAAAAAAAAAAAAAAAAAGGTTTTCATGAAGAATCACACTGTTTTCTGGGAAACTGGATCCTGGTGGGCAGGCAGGCAGGCAGGCAGGCAGGCAGGCAGGATAGAACAAGTGATGGTGAACAGCTTTTTAATAATAGTAACAGCAACTCATGACAGCAATTGGGGAAAAAATAGAAATAAAATTAAATGATAGAATTACTAAAAAACGTCTACAAGGGTAAAAACACACCTATTTTGTTTTGATATTTGATATTTTGAGGATAACAAAACCACCGCTTTTAAAAGCTGAACTCCAAAATGAACTGGAAGTAGCCATATTACCATATCATTTACTGATTACAATCATATACATTCATTTGCTCAGTGAAATGTTTGACAGAACTGTTACGAGAAAAACAAATTACAAGCTAAATGTTGTCATTTACACGTTGTCCTGAATTGTACATTTAGTAGGCACCAAAGCTATATGTATTATTTTCCATTACTGGCCAAAACAAATAAATAAAGTAACAAGCAAACAAACAAATTGTAGGTATAAACTGTAAAGGCATTTTATTTCATTCATCAAGTAAACAGCAGAGTACAATTCATTGTTATAGTTACCACAAAGTTTATTCAAGACCTTTTTTTTTGACAACAGCATTACACTTGAAGGCATTATGATGTCTCTCATTAAAGCTACAGTTCAGTGAGGTTTCACCAGCTACATGGTTGTTATTATAAAGTTCACCAGAAATCAGATGAATCTCAACAGACAACCAAACATATTAATTACAGCTTAGTACATTCACAGAACATTTACGCAGCAACAAGGTCATTTTTTCCTCCCTCACTCTGTCCTTTTAACATTTGGGTTCTAATAAATATCTTTCAGGCACTGATGTATATATCTTCTCTATAAAGCAGAGTAATCTTTGGTTGTAGAGAGAATAGAGGCAAGTACATTGCAGTCTTTCCTGTCCACCCTGTATCCAATATAAGGTGCAGCAGCTGTCTCAAGGGGGGTGGGAACAGTACCCAATTCAGGCCTGCGTGAGTCTCATAACTGTACCATACATGGCACACATAATGCGACGCCACAACTAAATTTGTGCACTGCATGCTACAGAACTGAATACAGCACAGTGCATCCAAACAAATCAGTGAAAAGCAGCAGAAACCACAGGAGGGCAACTACTTCTAGCCATTAGCCAGATGCTACAGTATGAATGCATTATCTCAGTGATTCTCAAGTGTCATGGGAAACACTCAAGTGCCCAAGTGCACCTTGAGATTTTGCTCTGATGTTAAGAGAATCAATGTCAGGCTAAAAATTAAATTTAATTAGCTTAGTTTTGTTGCTGGACCCTAATTTGACATGATCCTAAAATGGCCTTATAACAAGTGAAAATATAGCCATTGAGAGCAATTGCGTTCTCTAAGACTTATGTTACAACTGCTTCTTCAACTTCAGTTGACTATCTCCTCCAGCACATTTTGCAGGCTACTCTTGCCGTGTATGTCCTTCAGGTGACGCCTTAGGCCCGGCTTGTGTGCAAAGTGCACAGCACAGTAGTTACATTTGTGGGGTTTATCCCCTGTGTGCAGGTTGAGGTGATCCTGCAGTGTGGCCTTTTGGGAAAATGTTTTGTGGCACAGTGGGCATCGGAAAGGCTTGACACCTGTGTGGACACGTATGTGACGGGTCAGGTTACTCTTTTGGGAGAAGCTTTTCCCACAGACTAAGCACAAGTACTGCCTGTGCTCCTGCAGGTGAATCACGTAGCTCTCCAGGTGCTGAAAGACCCTGTCACACCTCCTGCACAGGTAAGGCCTCTGAAACAATAAGCTGTCTGGATCGCCTGCCAGCTCCTCTCCAGAGAAATTACTCCTTGACAGATGTGCCCTGGTGAGGCAAAATACATGGGACTCCACTGATACTCCACCTTCTGCTGGATGAGCTTCCAGCTTGCATGGTTCTTCCTCCTCCCTATGACTCTCCTCTTCTTGTTCGCCTTGGTCCTGGGAGCTGTCCACCAATTCTGCTTGGGGAACAGGACTTCTGGCTGAAAAGGATTTGTGGTTCCGGATGGGTGTAGGAGGACGCTGCTTTCGTCTGTGGGCACCTGTGTGGTGGTAGGATAGGCTGTTGGTGTGAACGGGGTGGGTGCCTCCACCTTCCTCTGACTCCAGAGCCTCTAGGTTTTGGGCCTCAGGTAACTCCACTTTAGTTTTAGCCATCTTTCCATCCTTCCTAACATCGCTCACTCTCTCAGTGTCCACTTTTGCTCCTTGGCTGACCCTTATCTTTAATCCCCCTGTCCCCCCATCCTCCGTACTTGCCTCCACCTGATCCTGGAAGCTGGTGCTGGGCTGAGGTACATCCCTTTCCTCTTGATCATGGAAGTTGGTGCTGGGCCACCCACTGTCTGGCTGCTGGGTTTCACCCTCCTCTCTTTCTGCTGCTGAGCCTCTGTCCAGTTTCTGATAAGCCAGGGTGGGACTGAGGTACTGGGAGACGGCCTGGGCACACCTCTCTACCACCTGGTTCATCTGGAGTGCGCTGGCTGCAGTAAGGTAGCTCACCAATTCTCTCAGAGGGACCTGAGACATGGATAGAATGGAGATCAACAAATTGTGTAGCAATAATTAGGGCAAGGATGGCATCACCTAAACAGGACCAGGCTGAGGTGATGCCCTGCTCTCATGGTTACTTCAGTAGATATGATAGCAGTTTGGAATGATTTGACATTCTTCTAGGGCTTATACAAATGGTAATTAGGTTAACAGTTTCATAATCTGTAAATATCCAGAAAGAGAAGAGGTGATACTCTACATACACATCAGTGACACATCATCCTATTACAGGCAGAACACCCTGCAACAGGCCAAAGAACCAACAACTCAGCTGCCCACATGAGCAACTGTTTCACTGAGACGTAAACTTAAAAAACGTGTCAGTTTCCAACACATCTGTCAGTATAGTTTGGGCTAACACAGATTGTGATATTTGTAAACTTGTGCTGCTTTTAACTTTTGCTTTTAATGCTTCCCTGGTGCAAACTCCAAAAATAGGGCTAAAATTGCGTCAAAAAAGAGAAGAGGCAGGAAGCTTGCAGCGTTGTAGTTTGCAGACATTTCTCAAGATGTCAGTACAATCACAGCATCTCATGTTTATAACTGTATCTTGTAATGTCTTGCGAAAGGTGTGCAGACTGAACGTCAGCTTAACACATATACAATCACCACATGCAAGCTGCCTGTCTCCTCTCTTTTTTGATTCAACGCATCTTTAGCACATTTTGAACATATGATGGCTGTCGTCCCAAGTTCCCTGCATGTGTTGAGAAGGGCCGGTCTTACTATAGCACCTCTAGGAGCCCTGTGTAGCAGGACAGCAGCAGTCTCCTGCCAACCTCCACACTGGACACAACACCCACGCTCAGCTCTGCCCGCCCATCATGAAGCAGGAACTGGTCACGCAGGAAGTCGGAGGATGCTGCGAGCACCACACGGTGGCCATGGAAATGGAGAGGAGGGGGCGCAGTGGCACCCCGTCGCCCCCCCAGGAGGAGGGTGACGTCACAAAAGCGGTGCTCCTCTCTCAAAGCGTTCATTTTGCCCAGGATGGAGTCACCATGGGCGGGGAAGCGAAACTGTAGAGTGTCAGAGGAGCTGGACATGATGCTCTGTCTGTCTCTGTTTGAGGGGATAGCACATAACGTTGGTATGATATTAATACACTGGCTAACAGAAGTGCTGGATGTAGTACGGCATTTAACAGCTATGTCCATACATACACACACACACACACACACACACAGATATTAACATTCCTACATGCATATATAAGCAGTATTGATCAGGATACAAAATGAGTTGTGAGCCTATTTCTATTCAGCATCCATATAGTAAGACCTCAGTTTTACAAGTTTTATAGTAGGCTATGACTGAAATTTGGCAATAATGTGAAAAAAGTTTAGTTACTCCTGGAATGGGAAATTGCATAGGGTACATTGCCAATTTATTACGCCTAGTGATGCAGCCTGCAGCCAAAATTATGATCCTCACATCGCATCATCATCATCAAGGCGAAAATATTCTGGTTTGTTGTTTTGCGGCATTTCTGCCTAATCAATTACATAAGCACAATAGAGAATAGACAAATGGACTTGATAATTAAACCCCACCTTTTACTGCAGTATCATCCTCTGTGATGATGGACCTAACGGGGAGGCAAGCAGCGCACAAACCCCCAGCTTTCCTTGGCTGAAGAGAACAGTTAAAATGCAGACAGGGCAGTACTTAAATGCCTCACATCGTAATGTACAGTAAAACCACTATTTAATTTGGGCATGTCGAAGAATGACAGCGATAAGCCGCGGCGGTCAAGCCGGCTTCCTGCTTCTGAGGTATATTTAGACACACAGGGGCACTGAATCAATTAACCCCTTCAGTGCCTTCACTAAGCAGTGAGTCGTAGGACGTATTGACTCCTGATGGAGGGACTGCAAACGAAGTGACGTGACATTCACTGGCAGTCCACCCAGATAACGTGCATTGGCATCTATTAGAAATGGCAATAACCTCGAATGCCAAAAAATGTGCAACGACAAAAACAGCCGCTTGGTGGCGGCAATGCATTCCGAATGCGTTCGCGAAAACCTTGCACTGTGCACCGTCCTCGTATTTTGGATAGGTTTCAGCGATTATTTGATAAAAGCATCTGAGTCTAATTAAATGCGAGGTGGGAGAGCGTGGGGGTTCACATCAACAACTACTGACAGACTGGAATCGATTTGATGGAAGCAGGAGCAGTTACCGCGGAGTTGACGACTTTATCTCAACGTGGGAAAAACCGTTTGGTGGTGTCCGTGAACGCATCGCGCTCCGCCCTCCGCCCTCCGCTGTTACCTCCGCCGAGAGGAGCGAGTGAGCCTGAGTCAGGAGCAGTGGGCGAGAGAGCGGAGCCTGTTAACCTCAAGCTCAAGTATAATGTCAGGCAATACCTCGACTAGCTTACGAAATGTTGGTCTGTAAAGTATCACTGAAAAACCTAAAGGACAGGACCAAGCGGTCGGTGCATGACAAGACAGCCTGAATGGCAGTTGGTCGGGGCAAACGACGCCGGGAGAATAGTTTGTTGACAGCTAATGTAAGCTTTTACGCTAGTGGCTTAACGGCAGCTAGCATAACGTTAGCTCTCCAGCCAGGTCAGATGGGTCTTGGACTATAAAGGATAACCCCTTGGTTGACTTTGGACATTTCAAACACCCAAGAGCAGCGCTTCAGCAGACAGCAGGCTGGCAGGTAGGTGGAGTGTCTGTGAGGCTGTGAGCTGTCATTCTCGTCTCCGGGGTCCTGCACACTAATACTGATAATGTTAGCTAACGTTAGCGCATAGCAACTTTAACTTAATCTCAATCCGCCGCTCTGTCACTTAGGCTCGTCCTGCTGATGCATGCCCGACGCAGCTAGTACGATGTGCTTGCACCAAAGCAAAATGCAAAAAAATGTTGCCTTTTAATAAATACACATTTAAGGTAGTGTCTGCTGTATCTGGTTGTCACCTGCACGACGTGGGGCATATGTGTCTTAAACCACAGACAGGAAGCAGAGGGTGACAAAACCTGGAGATGCTCCATAGATATAGCCAAGTGAAATATTTACTTCTCTTTATTTTGACTTTTATTCATTCACTTAGTGTGCTCCATAACTTGCGTAATAAATTGTCTTCGGAGCAGTCATGCTCATTTCGTTTTTCACAATGTGGGTCAGACAGCAGAGGAATAATATAGGTTTTTGAAATAGGCTGATGAAGTTAAGTATCTAACTAAATCAACATCAAACAAGCAAGATTGTTCAATCATTAGCCTACCGGGCCTCTAATGAAATTCTGTCTTAAGGCCAGTCATGCTCTGGACTGTCTGCTGTTAGCAAGGTTAGTGGGCTGATTTTGTATTTTTCAAGTTTGTAAAAACAAGTCCCTATGGTTAGAGCTTTCATGATAGCGATTTTTGTTGGACGATGTATTGCCAAAGAAATAATTGTGATGAGAGTGATGATTGTCATTTTAAAACTATTATATGCCACTGATATCATTATAATATAACAGCAAGATACTGCACGTACAGCCTTTCTAAAAGCTTGCAGTGAACTTTGAATTCCTAAGAATATTCCGACATTGGAAGTGTAACGTGAAACAATATTAAAATATCCTAAGTAAATAAAATATCCATAAAACAAAACCATACAGCCAAAACAATACGTAAAATGGACTCTCAGGCTCTGTTAACAGATATTGCACTTTAACATATTATGAAGCATTTTGCACAAGGGTATAGAGAGCTATTCATCTAACAGGCAATATATTGCCATTAGAGTTTCACAAAGGTTAAGACATTTGTTAACATAAAGTGCAAAGTAACAACATATTAGCTATGAGTTAGATATAAGTCACAACAACAAGTAGAGCAAAGTAAAGGAACTGACATGACAAAGCCAGTCGGTTCAGGATTTTCTCCTTTTAGAGTGTCTCTGGGTACAACACAAAGACACAGATGCTTCAACACGCCATATCGGCTGCCAAATCTGTATTTTAACTGTTAGGCAGATTTCGAGTGAGGAACACCAACATGTTTACCTTGTGGGGCTTAAGACATGATCTCCCTCCATGTTGCCAGCTGTGTTGAAGATTCTCTCTGAGCTAGTGCTGTTGCACAAATGAACATGTATTTTTTATGCTAACTTTGCTATTAAAGAAAATCTTCTTTGTTCATCACACCACCACATCAAGGGATCAGATGATGCATCAAGTGCCTCTTGCTGGAGGAACTTGGTGAGCTCTGCATCAGCCTGCGCTCTTTGTGGTACAGATACAGCCTGGGTCTAACGACTTGTGAACTGGGCTTTTCTGTTCAGCCGAAGGTCACTTGACCTCTTCTTCTTCTTCTTGGATGCTGGAGGTTCATATCCATCGTTTGCCCTTGAAGCTTTACCGCAGCCCTCACCACTAGCATTTCCTCCACTTCCTTGTTCCTCTTTCATGTCTTGTTGCTAGGGTTGGGTGTTTAAGTTGGCACTTTCAAGGATACCGACTGAATTACGTCAGTGCTACCGAGTACCTGTTCACGTTAGATTAGTTGGTGCCAAAGTTTTGTACTTTGAGAGAAGGTTGTTGAAGGTTGTTGTTGTTGTTGATTTCAAATAAATATTGATACAATTCCATATCAGCCTTTCGAAAAATTCCTGCTAGTTCACTGCTTGTTGCAAATGCGCATCTGGGTGAGAGGATATAAAAGAGAAAGAGAGAGAGTAAGGCTACATTACTCCGCTGTGCTCACTACCTCCTGCCTGGCTCACATAGTTCATACGTCCAGTTGAGACATCTCCTGAGATTTCCCCCTTTGTGATGAGGATTACACTACAGCACACACACTATAGAAATGAGTTTTCACAACTGAATTTACATGTTGTGTTACTACAGAGAGAGTTAAGTCCTGAAAAATGGTACCGTTGGGTATTGGTATTGAATACTGATATCAGTTCAAATGTGATCGGTACCAAACCCTACTAGTAGCTCTTCATCATCCAAGATGTAGGCCTAAATAATGATCTCATACATAATGATGTAATACATTAACACATACGTGCTCATGAATGTATGTACATTACAGGCTCCAAAAGAAGTTATATATTAAAATTGTAACCCTTTAAATTAACCATTTAAATATTTTGTGTTGCATATTAAGTCATCTGTCAGTGATTTATCCATCACTCACCAGTATTAGACTGTGCTGGTGGAGATTGGTTTCAGTCTGTGCCTTCCTCAGGTCTCTATTATTTATCCAGCTCAGATTGAAAGTGTTGACAAGATGTGATACAGCCAAATGGAGGTTGTGGCCAAAACAATAGAGCCATGGCCAGCCAAGTTTGTGTGTTGTAGCCACAAGGTTAGCACCATTGTCTGTAGTTATGCAGTCCATTTTGCAAGCTCTTGTAGGGGATCATATTTGAGCTTGACCACATATTTGTAGTGGTAGAGTAAAAGGAGACATCTTTCATCTGCTCCAGAATGTCGTCCTTCACTTTGGTGAACAAGGCTGGAATGGCAGTTTGGGAGATGTAATTTTTATTTGGCAGTTTGTACTGGCCGTAAATTTTTTTTTTTTTTTTTTCCCCCGACAGTGTTGAATGGCTGCATCTCTTTGGCTATATAGCAAGTTACACTATCTGTGAGTGTGTGCCATTTCATGCTTTCAAGTTTATATTCGCACCGTCAGGCAAAGGCATCCATAATAGCCAACTGCCAGGAACGCCCCTCCCCATCTCCAACTGCATTTTTTGTTCCCAGCTCGGAAAATTGGATGGGATGGTTATGTTTTAGATGAGCTTTTAAGTTAGTTATATTTCCCTGTTCCCAGCATGAGAGCTGTGGAATGCAGCTTTGAAACCAAGTCCATTTGGACTTATTCTTGTTGGGAAAAACCGGTATTAGCCTGATATAACAGTCTATGATAGCATCTAAGAAGCCTCTTCTCTCTGCATGTGCAAGTGGCCTACAGTGGCCAGAAAGGAAAAACAATTTGAACAGAGTAGACTAAAGAGACCATGATAATAACACACACACACACAAAAAAAAACACTGAAATAAGTTGGTTAACCATCAAATAAAAATATAAAGAATCAATTAATTGGTTAAGAAAACAAAACTGGATTTATCAGAATGCTAAAACCTTCTGGAAACAACCTGCTGAAACAGGAAGACAGATTGGGTCAAATATATAGACCAATAAATTATGCTGGTTATGCTGGCATCATGTTGGCTAAAATGTTGGTGAATTCTTATGTAAACAAACAGCCATGTAAACACAATGGGCAATATTGAGGTCAGCAAAAATGATCAAGGTCGTAAGTTGATAATGTAATTATCGTGACAGGCATGCATTTGGTCTTGATTTCAGTGCAATGTTTTCAATGTCAGCTGCGTTGATCATCCCTTAATCCTCAAATTAGTTCAAGGAAACCTTTGTATTGTGTTAGACTATTCACTGGAACAGCGCAATCTACACAATTGCGTAGACATAAAAGGCAAAAGTGATTTTTGCTTTGGAGTTGATACTGTATGTTTGTCACATATGCACTACAGTTCTACTTTCAGCTACTGTGATAGATAAATGTAAGGTGTTATAATAATGACCAGTCGTTGTACTCTGATGACATGAGAGTTTTATTACATTTGAATCCAGATCTGAACAGTATATAGTTATTACATACAATGGTATGGTTTAGGGTGAATGAATGAATTGTGAAACAACCCTTTGTTGTCTGGATCCTTATGTCATCTGTTTCTTTAGGCATGCTGTTTTGGCTGCCTCATTTAGTCCAGCTGACTGAAAAAGTTTACCAACAAATTTTATAGCTGTGAATTGCAATTTTTATGTTCAAATCTTTTGATTAGCTTTACAGAGTGATGATTGTTAACATCACTCTTTCCCCCTGTCCGCCCATTTCTGCTTTAGCGTTCCCTGAAATACATGTACAGGTACTTATAAATGTTATTGCACACATAACTGTAAATAACAAACATTTTTGCATACACTCAAGCACATGTATACTCATAAACTCTAATGATTTATGAGGAGAGAGAAGAAAAAAGTATCATTTTGTATTGAGGAAAAAGGGAAGCTGCTCACTGTTTTATCACACTATTGCTACTGAAAGTTAAACTTCATGTGTAACTTGCGTAACCCAACCTAGCAATAGCCAATGCTGTGCAATCACCCATACTTGCCCACACACTGTGCCACAGGGAGAGAGGGAAAGCCTGTCTGTTCTCCAGTTCTCTTTTCGTTAGGCCTACATTGACCTGTATTCTACTGAGCAGTCTCTGCTGGCAACATAATGTGAAACTTCACTTTTTGAGTTGTGGAGGGATGAACCAATGAGATGACAGAGGCCAGAAAATTCGGAAACAGTATGCACAGAGCACATTTGATGCTCCATCAGTCCAAAGTATTTTCTCCTCCATCTCTGTGAATTTCCTCAGCTGTCACATGTAAGACATAACAGTTTGGTTAATATCTCTCAGTGCTTGAGGCTCTCAAGGGTAGTGTATCTTCCAACTTTATTTTTAGTATAACTCAATTGTTACTTTATCTAGGGATAGGGATCCTTAAATGGGAATTTGTTGTAACATGTTATATAGGGCTGGGCAATGTATCGATATTATATCAATATTATGATACAAGACTAGATATTGTCTGAAACTGTGAAATGAAACAGTGCTGAAACAGTGCATACTCGCTGAGCAAACCATCCCTGGATTAAAAAATGGCATAAAAACATTTAGGCTACCCCCATAACACAAATAAGAAGATGAGTATTCACATTCAAATTAACATTTGTGAAAGGAACTTTGGCAGATGCATTTAGTTCCATAGAGTGTTTATTAAAGTGAGCATTACAGTGGCTGGTTACACGTTAATCAATTCAGTACTCAGAACAAATTAGGACATGGCTTGCAACACAATGCATCTGTAATATGTTGAAACGTGCAGTAAATGATGATGTCTGCACTATGGCAAGTGAAACTGAAAGAAAGGATCTGGTACTGTAACTCCATTGTATCAATTCAACCTCATCTCAGAAGTCTAAAAAAAGCCATCGACATTCTGGGAAAAGTAAATGTCTTACTGAAAGAACTATGATGTTGCTTTAGTATATGGGAAGTGAGTCAGCTGTATTGCCCAGGAGAAAATGAAAAATATTCTTTTGTTAGTTTATCATTTCCGTCTTTTGATTAACTCCCATTCTAGCATCTGAGCTGACAGACCTTGAGAACAGTCAGAGGGATGTTATCACTTACTAAAGAGGAAACAGGTTTTTCAGGATTGCTTCTTTTATAGAGATTCAAAACAGATGCCAAAATTTATTGGGGAGCGTGGTTTCCTGAGACGTATCCAATAGAGAATACTGCAAGTTTTTTTTTTTTTTTTTTTTTTTGATCAGTAAACTGACACATTGAGAAATGATAACTACTCGAATCAAGACAAACCTAGAATAGTTTACATTCTTCACATGAAATCCTTCTAGCTAGTTACTCTCTAATTCACTTGTCAAACAACACCAAAAGCCACATGAAATGCTGCACTGCCTGCATCACCTTGATTTGTAAGAGAGAAAAAAAAAACACCTATAAATACCTGCTTGGCACACCCATCAGCTAGACAATGCACAGGTAAAGATGATGGGCCTACGTCAATAAGACCTTGTCTGTAGAAATGACAAAACATGCAAGCACTTTCTGGCACATAAAGTATGTCTGGTACTCAGTGATAGCTTGATTGTGAAGAGCTGATGTTGCATCCCCTTCCCCTTTTCTAAGAAATAAGAGCTACACCAGTGACCTTTACAAAGAACAGCTTTTCACCATTTTCACACCAGGAGACATTGTTCAACCCACAGGAAACATTTTATAATGTGTTACAGTGCATGCTATTTGACAATAATTTTGTGCTTTATTTTGCAAAATCATTAATTGTTTTCAGAATTTTATCACTTACTTAACCATAGAGCTGTTACCTACAGGTGGCTGGGTTCAACATGCACACACAGGCCCAATGGTACTATCTAGTTGCTGAATGCAAGAAGCATTTGGTAGCTGCAGATTAATAATTATCATGATTGTTTCAGTTGTGATAGTCACAATGGGAGAAGTGGAAGAATTTTTCAGTTTGGAAACATTCATTTCATGAATGTTTCACTCATTTTTATTCATTGGATAAGGTTATGAAGCTAAAATTAAGCATAGCCTAAATGAAGTGCGGCAGATTTCCTCACTTTTTGTCAGTGTGGTTGATTGTATTAGTGTGTGTATAACTGATAACTGTGAATTTTCACATTTGGACAGCCAAAGTGGTGATCTTATTTTGATTATCTTATTTTTGTGCATAATCTGTTTTTTCTACTTTGCATGGCCTTCCCTTTCCAGTAAAGGGCACAAGCGTGACAATGTACATACTAAAGATAGATAGATAGATAGATAGATAGATAGATGGATTGATTGATATAGACTGCAGTGTCAAATAGTGGCTCTCTGCTAAAATGTTTTTTTCTTTACTTTTTTCTGGGTCTGTTGTGCAGAAGTCTTCAGTTTGGTCCTTAAATCAAGAGAATAGAATAGACATGCTCTGATACATTGTATCAGAAAGGCTTCATTGGCAAGGTGAGACAACGTGTGGCCTGTTCACTGCATGGCATGAACATACAATAATTAAAAAGAACAATAAAAAACATTCTTATATTAAAAATTTGGATATACCGTCAGGAAAAATATGTTATTGAGTTTAAAGGACATTTCAATTACTTTTTGGATTCTGCTGGAGGTTTTTGTTGGCCCTGTGTGCCTTGCAGTATGTCACCCTCTATGATGAACGATGTAAAACTTCTATAATCAATCATCATGATTGCAAAAAATAGTATAATTAGACCCAGGATGAAATTAACTGGAATTATCCTTTAAAAGTGTGGGTCAACAATGAGCGAACTCTGGTCGTATCTGGACCGCAGACAATTTTATGGTCACAGCTTATCGTTCCTTCGATTGCTGCTTGTTGGTAATGCCACATTTTTTTTTTTATTACATCGGCCTGGTCCAACAGAGCTATGCAGTGAAGCGCTTGCTCCAGTTTGTTTTTGTACAACTGGCATGCAGGAAGGGAGAGGGTTATCATTAAAATACGAAATTTTAACAGATGTTAGGCATGTTAGTTAGGCCTATCTGAGAGTATACCTGTGGAGGAACCAAGTGTGCAGCCTCTTTAAAGAGGAACTTTGAGAACAGTATGGCTAGACAGGCTGTGTAAATTAATGCAATACAGGCCTGAACAAATGAATCCAAGTATCATCAAAATGGCTGTATAGCCAAATACAATATTCAGATTGCATGAGCTGCAATTTGATGTGTGAACAAAAGCTGTAAATAAAGTACAGAGATGTCCTGGCTGCAAATTGCATTTTCCAGATGTAGGAAATCATTTTTGTTTGGTCCAGATCCAAGCCAAAATCATGGCATCATCATTTTAAAAGCTTTTTCAGTGAGAATGAAAATTATAATGCAAAAATGATCATAACTACGAAAATCATGAATCATTTTGCAAAATCTATTAAATTAATTGCAATATGCTCTTTTTTTTTCTTTTTTTTAAACCATACCGTTCAGCCCTAATGCAAAATGTTCTGTTTGAGAGAAGCACTTGGCCGTGTGTGGTGATGCAGCGGCATGCCGCTCTCCCACATTTATTTATCATATTTCTAATGTATTTATGATATTTCTTTTATTTTTTATGCATTGTTTTTATTCAGCTGCTTTGAAGGATTATTGTACAACAACAACAATTTTTGCTGTACATGTCACAATGCAAGAAAAGAAACTTGTCTTTATGTTTCATCCCCCATAACTCATCTGCTATGGACAATAAGCCATGTTTTGTAACGGACTTAAGTTTTCAGTCTCACATTTGTTTTAAAATAAACTTATTTTGATACTTCTGTTTAAAATTCCAGTTGTTAAAATAGATATGTATATCACACAGTTATACATACACTGTATGCACATACTATGCATAAGTTGAAACACCCTAGAAAATAAAAATTGTTGATATGCAACCATTTAGTCGTACACAATGTTGTTTTGATACATCAGATACCCTGATAGACCGGACTTTTACTGGGAGTGAAGTTTGAATGACTAGACCCTCTGGAATTTTCTTTTAAAAAATATCCCTCTTTTAAAGCATTCTGTGCGCTTGTGAGCTGGACTACAGATAAATGTTGGTGCATCACTGATTCTTTATGATTAGACTAATGCTTTTCAGTGCATTAGTGATAATTGCTGTAACATAGCTTTAATTAGCTTTATTGCTGGTTGGAGGAATAGACTTGCTTCAGGCGACTACTTCGATCTCTCTCTGTGTGTTTTTATGTTAATGTGTGATTATGTGAGTGTCCACATCCAGACCCTGCTGACGTACATGCTGCTGATTGTCTGTTTGTAAAGCTCTGAGTAGGGACTTGTTTTATCAGTTGTATCAAGGTTGAATATGTGGTAACTGAACAGAATGTGCACTGTTGTAATTGTCCAGCATGGTTTTTCCATGCTAATTGGATTTGTTTGGCAGTAATATGAGAATAAAGCCTTCTCTTGACAAATGAAAGGGACATACAGTAGTTTTGCATTTTGTGGTGTAACAGCCGGAAGTCAAAATGGATTAAAACTGAGATGTTTTGTTAAAAGTCTACCCAAAACAACTTCGCGTCAAAGGGAAGAGATAGCCTATTTTTTTAAATCTTCTGTATCAGCAGGGCCTATGGATTTTGAGATGTTCCTCTGCTCTTCCTTCCAGATTTTTGTAGGTCAGTCAAGTTGGATGGGATTGAATGGGATTCAAATCTGGGTTTTCATTGATTGATAGTTGATTTCATTGTATTGTTCTTATAGGGGCCATTGTCAATACATGAAACATGTATTGTCATCTTAGGCTAAGATCTTTGGCGCATAGAAGTAGATTTTCCTCAGTTATGTGCCAGTATTTGGTTTCAGTGTTACCTTTTAATGGTTCAAGGTTGCAGCTGAAAAGCCCTGCCACAGCACGATGCTGCCAAACCATGTTTTACAGAAGCAACGGTGTTACATATGAGACAAGCAGTGCTTAAACCAGTACTTTTTTACCAGTACTTAAAAAGCATGCTTACTGGTCTAACTGAGGCATTACAATTAAATATCAAAATTTCAACTTTTCAAAAGCTGTAACAGCTGCTGATCCAGTTTTGGCAAAACTTCATTGGATGATGCACTGTGTTCTTTTACTATCACATCCACTGTCATCTGAATTGAAACATATATTTCATTCTAAATTATGGCCAGTGTATTGAATTGGCCAGAGGTGGACTCCAGTCAAGTTGTCGTCATATCTCAAGGACCTTCAAAATAATTTGTATGCGTCCTAACTCAATTTAGCATGTCATTGCATTGGGTTTTAATGCTTACTGATTCAAAGCACTTTGTCTCTCCTTCTTTAATCGATTGATTTAAAAAAAAATTACTTTTTATTATAGATCAGTGATAAAATTTTACTTTATTCTCTTTGGAATTCAGGCTGTAATGCCACAAAATATGGAAAAAGTCAAGGAGGCTGAATAATAAGTTCAGGTACATTTGCACTGAACGGGTAGGCAGTACATAAGATGTCCTCTATACGTGTACAGTGCCAGCTTCAGCTTACTGATAAATGTTCTCAAAGACTTTGAAGTTATAGAAACATTGGTAGCTTGGTAGAGCTTTGGTTGTTTCTGCTGAGTAGTATGCTTTGAGTGGAGCTCCTTTATTTCTGAATTCAGTGAAACTGCTTTTAGATAAAATGCATTTGTAGCAGTTTCTGAAAATGCCACTAAAAAGATGTCCAAAATACAGCTTCATAACAACAGAGTACATCAGTCAGATTTACTCAGAGCATGTCAATACATGTTTATGTACAGGGTATCTCTATATATTATGTGTTTGCATATCAAAATGTCCTCCCAAACTTTCATCAATAAAATCAGTGTTTTGAGAGCAAGAAGTGGAGGATTAAAGACATGCAGCCTTTTTTCTGTTTGAATAGCCCCCTTTTTTCTCAGCATAAATATTTAGGGAAAGTGGTCTTGTAGCAGAGAATTACTCATATATGAGAAATAGTGGATGTGGCTATAGGACTTTGCAAATTTAATAACTTTGTTTGGGGAAATAACAGAGGAGACAAACCTCTGAGTAAAAGGCATGGAGTTAAAACACATTTCAAGGAAGTTACGAGTCCCATATGCCATATCAGAGATGGGCAAAGATACATCAAAGTGCATCTTGTTGCAAAATACAGAATACTCCTCAAATAAATATATCAAAATAAAATACAAAATGCAGGTGCCAGAAACTTTATCATGATAAAATACATGTGTTTTGTATTTTCAGAATACATGAAAATACATTTGTAACTTTGGTGATTATGAATTCGTGCAAAAAGTTCAGATTTTCGTTATGTACACAAGGCTCTGGGGAGAGGTTGAACCCTACAGGAAGCAAGAACAGGAAGTAGAATACTTCTCTATATGCATATGCATGTACCCGTGTATGTACCTGTTTTATCCAGGCATGAACACACTTGCACACATATCTACATGTACACAAAAACACTCACACTATTTTCACACAGTATTTCCCTAAATGCCAGAGAGATTTCACTTTAATCATCAGCCTTTCTTCTTGGACTTGACATGAAGAAATTACTAGAAATAACTAGAGGCTGTGGCTCTCCTCAACTGAGCAGCAACTAAGTTAGAGAGTGCAAACAAACAGTTACATGGTCAGACATCTCTTGATAAGGTTATCATGACCATAAAAGGTGTTGATCTCCTAAAAGCTCCTGATCTCCTTCTCATAGCTGCCCCTTTCTCAAACGTTTTGAATCCCACAGCCCAGGCACTTGTTTTGTGATATGGACAATGGAAACATAATACGAGTATGGTTGTGCCAGGTTAGTATTTTGATTATGTGTAATTTTTCTTCATGTTTACCACATAATATCTTATCTATTTGTCCATGGAAATTTTGTCACAGGTTTTCAGTATTTGGGGCAAATAAAATTACATGCAGGGACTTCACTATATCATATGGCTAATGTCTCTGTCATCAAGAGCCATGACTGCAGGAATTTGCTTGGTGCAGCTTTAGACCCACAGCTTTCAGTGGTAAATTAATCAGTTGAAGCAAAAAACACCTGTCAGCAAGACTACAGTCTGCTAATGACCCCTGCAAAACCCCCAAGCTGATATTGCATACTATTGGCTTTTACTTACTTACTTACTTACTTATTTACTGATTTATTTATTTACCGTATTTCACCAATTAATCGCCCGGCCGCAAATAGCCGCCTGGTTCTTTTAAATGCCTGGGGTCTGCACCCATTTTGCATATTAAACGCCCACCCGTATAACCACCGGGGCGATTATTTGCATTATATTGAGGTAACCCCAAATAAGGCTATTCACCTTATTTTTGCAGAAGTAAACAGTTAGCCGCACAATAACTGTGCGGCACTTCCGTTTTCTGTCAAAATAAGAGAGCTAGCTAAAGTTAGAAAAAAGGGTGTACCGTAATCTTAAATTGACCGACTGTAATTATGTTGGACAGTAACTGTCATCACAATAATGGCCTGGTGCAGGTCTGTGCAAAAATAAATAAAGGCCTGCAGCGAATAGCCGCCTGGTTCTTTTAAACGCCTGGGGTCCAAGTTGATTTTGCGTATTAAACGCCCGGGCGATTAATTGGGGAAATACGGTATTTATTTATTTATTTTATTTAGCCATATATCTGATAACGCTCTGAAATGTAGCCAGTCACTGTAGATTGCAAACAGTCTCCAAACAGAAATTTGACCCTTGATTATCCAGCATCCCAGCTTGATCCACATAAAGTCTGTAGGATCCAGTTTGCCAGTCAGTTGGGCTTGTGAGTACCAAAAGTTTAGAGCTTGAGCTGGGCAGGCGGGAAAGTTTGGTGACATCAGTAACTTGCAGTGGAGCAGTGTGGCCATAAAGGACAGAGTCTGGTTGAGCTGATAGCTCTGGCTTCAGCCAGCACCAAGGCCCTGATAAGACACAACAAGGAACTGGTCTAACTCTCTGCCTGCCTGCTGCATGATAAACTTACGGGGGGTACACATACACAAACAAAAACACACACAAAATGGTGAGAAAACAGTGTGTTCTCAACACGTGCGCAGCTTTTCTTTGTATTAGAGGAGTGGTCTCCAACCATGTGCCATAAAGATATGAGCAGAGTCCAAAATTACCTTTTTGACTTTGGTGCTAAGTCAAACTAAAAGATAAACTTCTCCAGAATAATTTTTACTATACAAATTATACACATTTTGCATTGAAATACTGTCTGTCAACTGTTGAAATTTCAATGCCTGCATGGAATCATGCACTGTCTGAAACATTCAGTAGAGACAGTTGAGTTTTAAAGTAAAAGTTGCTCACTAACTTACACGGTCGTTCAAGTGAGTAATAAGATTTGTGGAGAATATTCCAAGAGAACATTTTGTAGTCCTCAGTGTCAGGTTAAACCAGTTAATCATCTTGACAGCAAGGGAACAGAAGTTTGGATAACATTTTGTGTAGAGCCAGCATAACAGGCAGCTGTCAGAAGCTTGTAGGATACAGAGCTGTTGTTTTACATTGGTTTGGTTTGCTCATGGCTAGTTGCAGTGTACAAAGATCTGCAGGGAAAACGCTTGACAACATGGCGAGTGGTGAAGACTGTATAAGTTTGGCATTCAAATATTATCATGACAAAAATTTACCAGGCATTGTAGCAGGTGACACGCTGATTTATTTGCCAAAAACAAATTTTATCATCAAATGGCTCTTGGCAAGTGTTAATTTTGGACCCTGGCCATGTGTTTTCATTCCACCCATATACTAATGCTTCTAATTTTACTGATTAGTTCCTTTTGGTTTGTGTGTTTAGCGGGGGACTCAAAATTTTGTACAACATGATCTGTACAACATATAATACTCATTTTAAAACTCACTATGAATTAAATTAAAACTTAATGTTGAAAATCTAAATTTCAAATGCTCAAATTTCAAAAGTGAATACAAATTTATTTCTTATAAAGTTACTGTTAAATTGAAAAAATTCTGTTTCACGTATCAATTCAGAACGCATAACTCATGTTCAGACGTCTGGCAGCACAAATATCTCTGCATAAAAATAACAATCACTTAGATATTGGGGCCTGGGCCACAATTACTGTAATAACCTTTCTAATCTATGGGCTTCTATGACTCAGTCATAGTCATAGTGCAACCCACCTGAACCCATCACCCATCAGATGAGAGGCCGGCCTAATGTTTGTAAAACATCAACAGGATTGATAAAACCAGTTAGATAATCTAGATATGCGAATTGTGAAGTTCCATATCTTTTTCACATTAACTCCATGTAAAGGAAATTTGAGATGAAAGTAGAGTTTCTGTGTGCTGTGTTTTGAGGCGAGTTTTCCCTTCCATGCGTTGTTCTCCTTGGTGTGGTTTAATATTTATGTTTCTTTGTATGCTTTGTAGTTTGTTTTTCACACGTTTTTGTTCGTACTGTTGCACGTGTTTTTTATTGATGTCACTTGGCAATACAGTTGTTTTTGACTGTTCTGTACAAGAGGTCTAGTCAGTGTGAGAACATAAGCAAAGTTTTTTTTTCTGTTTATGAGTCATATTAGGTTTTTAGTTTTGTCAAGGGTGTGGCTTTGATGTGAAACACAACTCTTTACTCATTCATTTGACTGACTGTGACAGGTGCACCAGAAAAGCATCAGAAAGGATGTTCTCGTCTCTAAAATTTTATGCATGTTAACAAAAAAGATAATAATAATAACAATAATAATAATAATGGTAATAATAACACTGCTAATAAAAAACAGTTTGACTTTTTATGCATGACTAGTCAGTTTCCCCATCAAAAACATATTTGACACAGATGGTCTTGCCTCAAAATCACAGGGCTTCAATGTGTCAGACTGAGAAAATACGTCACACTTCTTGAAAAGCGGGGAAAACATCTTGAAATGTAGAAATGATGTGTGCCTCATCTCCAACTTTGCTCTGCCTGTTCAACAAGGCTGTAATTAAAGTCGAACAAATGTCACACACTGGGCATGTCAGAGAAAAATGTCTCAGTGTCTCTTAGTTCTCAAGGTTGTAAATTTAACTATCTTTATCATTTTAATTTCCTCTTATCTTTACAGAACCTGATGTACAAGTAGACTTCACTGTCTGTAATCATCAGTACTGATGAGCAATTAAGATAAAATAAAATAAACTTGATTAATACCCTTGGAGATAAGTCAGCAGAGAAAATGATCAGTAGGATAGAAACACTGTAAGAATAATAATAAGAAAGCCAATATCAACAAAAACAATAAAGAATAAGCAATACATTTATACTGTTGTCAATTTTGTACAGTATGTATGAGCATGAATAAAATATAAGGTTATAGAATGAAATAGTGGAACCATTATATAAAGAAAATAACAGTGAGGGAAATTCAGTGGCTTTTGACAACATTTAGACCCTTGCAGTTTTTACACCGTTGTGTCATAGAGTGAATTTAAAATGGATGAGGCTAAATGTATGAATTATCACCACCAGGGTCAATTATCAACAGCCTGGAGGCTGTCATGTGTTGGTTGCGCGCACATGTGTGTGTTTGTGTGTGTGTGTGTGTGTGTGTGTGTGTGTGTGTGTGTGTGTGTGTGTGTGTGTGTGTGTGTGTTTGTGAAGAACCTGAATGAAGACCCTCTCATGGTTGTGGTGACTTAAAACTAGGGTTGTGTGATATTAACAAGAAATATCTATTTTTAGCGATTATGCTGTTAACGGTAATTGATTTGAGTGTTTGTAAAAGTCTTGTATTTTAGATGTTGTTAATGATATTATCAAATCCATTGTTGTGACAAAATATGAAATCCTCTGTAGTTTATGCTCCAAAGTTGGGCAAAATGAATCATACAATTTGGGCAGAGCTGTATGACTGAAATATTTCCAGCTAGGCAGGATATCCAAAGTAGTCAAAGTTGTTTGAATCAATCTCTCCCTGCTGCTTGAATTGGCACCATATCCCCTGCAATTAAATTGGTGACAGCATTTGTTATTTCTTCCCATCTTTTGCCCTTCAGGCACTCTTCTGTGCGGTGGTTAATTTGCAGGCAGTGAAACAAGTTGGTTGTTGAGTTGTCTTTAACAGCAAACACTTTCCAACATAATCTGCACATTGGCTTTTGGCAATGTCAATACTTTTTGGAGCCAAACCGCCTCCATGAGAGCGAGGATGATCCATGTCCAGGAATGAAATCTAACAATGTCACTCCCAAGCTGGTAGTGTTTGTGTTTTGTCACCTCGTGCTGTTTGTTCACTCATTTTTAACTTCAGCTATGCAGGCAGTTACACTAGCTGAGCTTGTTGTGATCCGCGAACACTGCATGTGTTCTCAATGCATGCGCACTAGTCTGTCCTACTCTGCTTCATCATATGCAGTGAGTGTGTGTGGACTCTGAAGGTGTGTTTTGAGTAGTTTTTGCAAAAGTGGGTGCCATACTCAAGTTTGTCATTTCTCACATTGTTAAAACAACAATTAAGATTACCATAGGCGATCGTACACCCCTATTCAAAGCCTGTGTGAGCTCACTTGATCGCTGCTCTCTCTCTCTCTCTCTCTCTCTCTCTCTCTCTCTCTCTCTCCTCTTTCTCTCTGTCTTTGCATAAAAGGGCACTGCTGCTCTCTCCCTCTTTCTCTTTGCACATAACTGAGCTTATCAGCCTAATTATTTTTTTCTTATCCCACTGTGGCTGTATATCATAGCTGAAAAAATCAAACTCACCGAAAAATGCAACATGTGTTTTGGGTGAGTTTATAAAACACACTGTTGATGAAAAAAATAGAAACAAAAGACAGAATTCAACAGACACACACAGGGACAGATACAGATGAAAATGTATGGGAAACAAAATAAAATATCTTATTTTTAAAAGTATTTAGAGGTTTTATTCACTGCTTTGGCAGTGATTACAGTTTCTTGTCAACCTCTGTCAAATTGGATGGTGATTATCAGTGAACCATAATCCTCAGGGCTCTCCACAGATTTTCAGTGAGGTTCAAGTCCAGGCTTTGGTTGAACCACTCGGTAATATTTAGAGGTTTGTGTTGAAGCCACTCCAGTGTTGGCTGGGCTCTGTGCTTTGGGTCATTTGCCAGAGTCTTCGCCCCGAGTCTGCCGCTGTGTGCACTCTGGAGCAGTTTCTCTGCTAGGACCTCTGTGTCTGTCTCTGTGTCTCTTGGTCCTGACCACTCCCTCTTTTCCTGCTGCTGAGAAGCCTCCCCATAGTATGATGCTGCCACCGCCATGCTGCTAGCACAGACTAGTGCTACAAGGTCTATAAATCTTACATAGGATCAGTGCATCAGTACAGATGCACCTTACTGTGTATATAAAAAAAATGGCATTGTGCAAAAAAGTAAGGGCATTATCAGCTTTTCACAGTATTGTTTTGTTATCAGAACCTGGAACATTTGTTTATCCCATCTCATGTACAGATATTTGCAGAAAAGTAACCATATACAGTCCAGAGTCAAGGAATCTAGAGCAGTCCAGTATAATCGGTCAACTGCTGCACAGTCGTGTGTTAAGATAAGTAAACACAAAAATAATTGATGATAAAATAGCCTAATAACACATCCTTATGTCACCTCTCACAGAATAATGCTTGTTTTAAATTCAAGCCTGAGTGTCCTTTTTTTTTTTTTTTTTTTTTTTTTTTTTTTTAATATAATACTAAAAAAAATACATTCTCCATAACAGTCTCTTTAACCATTGCCGTGTTGGTAAGTTATTTTTAGGGTATTTTCGTAGCCTCTGCCAGCTGCCGTTACTTCAGCCCAGATAAACACTAACATTCTCGTACTTTGTTACCTTCGTCTCTCTGTACCATTGGCAGCTGATCACATTCTAATGCAACAATAGAAATCACTAAGTGTAAACACTGTTGGTATTTGAGACTACATGGTCTGACCCCATTTTCAACTTCCCTATCAAGCAGGCTTCACAGTTCACTGAGCTGGAGAATTGAGAGCCTCACTGATGTCTTCTAATTTATTTCCGTTATACTGTTTCCAACTGGGCCAATCGATTCCTAAGCCAGTCTGTTACCATGTAGCACCGCCAAAAGACAATATTGATCCTAATCTATTCACAGCCCAGTGATTGCAAACATTTTAGAAGGCTAAATGTAACTTGCAATTGAACCCTAACCTGCAGGGTTTTGCTGAATCCATTCATTTGCTGGTACCTCAGCCATTTAGCAATGCCTTCAGGGTAAACGTGGTTGTGCATACTGTCTCCTTTTAAACATTTTAGCTATTGAGGAAAAAGTTTTTTCATGTTTTTCCCCCAACACCTTCTTGTGGCACCACTGAAGAGAGTTTTATCTACTCATTGAAAATTCAGTAGATTTTTTTTCCCTCATAACCTGCACTTGTAGGCAGTTGTTGGAAAACACCTTCTCTAAAACCCATTGTTGAACCCATTCATTTTTTGATTCATAAATAAAAAGACGGTGATGTGTCATCTCAACTCAAGGAACAAAAGTGTATCCAAAAAGCTGAGAAATCTGCTAATGTTAGTGCTAATATCAGATCATTATTTGATGAATGGCAGCAAAGACGAAAGGAGAGCAAGGGAGTGAACACTGAAGAAGCTTTTGAGAATGTTAATAAGCCTACAATGTGTAAACATTTCTATCCTGAGGTGAACTTTAAAGACCACTGTCTGAATTTGGCGCTGATTCAAGCTTCACCAAACTAAAGCCAAACAAGGATGTCGGCGATGGAATGCAGGATAAATTCAGTACATAAATTAATTTGATAAAACTTTTAGTTATGAAGAATTCTAATGTATCAAAAATAAAATAACTATGAAAACGTCTTACTAGACAGGTTCTTGAGCTTTTTCAAAATTGTACACTAATTGTTCTTGAACGCTAGACTTATGCTTGATATGTAAACCTGCAGGCCCTCTGATGGTGTTAACAGATCACAGGACTGAAACACACAGGCAAAACACAGGCAAAAGTTGGTATTTTGTTTATGAATGAAGCTTTTGTAACACAGATAGGCCTAATTATAAGTTGGAAGTACATATAACCAGAGCAAGTGGTATTTTTCACACAGCGGTGTGCTTTTATTAATTTGTTATAGGACATGCAAGTAATCGGAAGTGGGTGGTAGTGCCAAAATAGTACAACTGTGGTAATCTCCATTTATAAATGGGGAAAATGCCACAGTCATACATAACACCATGTCACTAACCCTGCCAGTGAGTTTTATGAATAACCCCCAATGTCTGTGTTCTGTTTGCCTTGGGATATGATTTGGCATGCAGCGTACAGGATTGCTCTACTTGTTGGTATGGTCAAAAATACACAGACAAGTTTTACTGCCCCATGGTGCCTAGATAGGTGTGTAACACCAACTGTAGGTGTAGTTATTATTAGAGACCTGGAGTCACTGGTTTCAGTATGAAAATTAAAATTTCTGTGTACAAACAGATATTGAAATTTCAGCCAGGAAAAGACAACACTTACACTATTTCACAATATTACGGTATCCAAAATCCCAGGCAACAACTAGTCTCAGATCACAGTATGAATATAATATCAATATATTGCTCAGTCCTAATTCAGTGTCATAGATTGATACGTAAGTGCATATATCCAACGATGGAAATCTTCAGTCTGCAGTGGGCAGTGTGAAAGCACATCACATTTCTAAGCTTCGCCTGATGACGTGACATCTCAGCGTCAACCCTGCCAAAATCAGTTGTTGATTCCCCTTTATGTGTTATTTGCAATAGATCTGCCTCCAAGCCTTGTAATGGGTTTGTCTGGTATTCATACTGATTTGTCAGTAAACGTAATTGTTCTTTTTCATGTGTTCAATTGTGAAAGGACAGTAAAGTCATTTAAGCGTGTCAGTTAGAAATACACTGTGAGCAGTTCTCCCTGAGGTTCCAATTGCTGCCTACCACCTAACGCATGAGTAAACTGACCTTTGTGGTTTTGAAAAATATATTTCCCTCCCTCAGTGTGTCATTTGTGACATTTTAATACATGCAGAATTGAAGGTGTTATTGAACACATATTTTAGCTTATAAAATATTGTAGGGTTTTTCTCTTTACAGCCTTTTCTTTTAAAGGTATCCAAATTGTGGATGCAAACAAAAGGTCCATCACACATTTTTATTGCTATGAACTTAAATGCTTCACTGATCCAAGATATTTCTCTCTCTGTCTTCTGACAGGTGAATGTTTGCTCTGTGCTGCACATGGCCTGTTTCACCCTGATGGACATGGACTTGCCCACTGCCTGTCTCTCAGCACAACACAATGGTCTTCACCCTGATTGTGACACAGCCATTGGACTTGACTCCAAACAGGAAATGGCGGCTACCTGTCTGACTGTGCACCTTTACCACCCAGGGAACAATGGTGTAGAGGGCGGGGTTAACGTTTCAGAAAGTGAGCTCAGATACCCACCTGGAGACTATGTAGCTGAGGAGCTGTGCATCGATGCAGCCAAAGCATGTGGTGAGTTGTAAGAGAGTATTTTTACTACACGTGCAGTCTATCACATACCACACATTTTACATATACATCTTCACATCTATTGTAAAATATAAAAAAACATTGTCTATCAATATGGGTCACAACACAGTTTTAAAGTAGAAAATATTCTGCAATGCCAGAGCCAAGCCAGTTAATTTACAATTATATTCCTACCAGAAACTCTTAAAGCGTCTGGTAGGAATATAGCACCCTCTTCCTTTTTTTGTGCTATAAAACAAACCAACAGATTTCCTGCAAAATCTGACTCAGTGGCGCACAATTAAAATGCAGTGTAGAGTGCAGTGGAGGCGGCTAATCTTCTCAGAGATTATCTTATTTGTTTATAGTAATTATGGTAATGTTTTAAAATCAAGATGGTAATGATTTTTTAATATTTAGATCATTAATTTAGCACCTTTAAATGGACTGGAAATTCTTGCTTCAACATTCATGCGCATACATTGGTAAATATGTGTTTTAGTTTAAGAGCATTTTTTTTCTTCTGAACTGAGTTTGGTGTTTTTTCTGAATTTCTTAAGACTTGATGACGTCAGTGTTTATTTTAAGAAGACAGAACTACTGTGTTGAGCCTGGGTTTCCTCTTCTTCTCCCTCTTTCCAGCAGTTGTTGACTGTTCTGTCTGTTTTCCTCTCTGCCTTAGCTCTATCTCTCTCTGCCACACTCCCTCGCTCTATTCCCTCCTTGGCAGATAAAAAGAAGCATCCCCTCTGGCTACCTCTCCATGACTTTCTGCTTTCTTCCTCCAGACTGTTTCACTTTCTGTTTCCCCTTCCTTTTCCTCTTTAGTCTCACTTTTGCCTTTACAGTGCATTCCTTCCATCTCTCCTAATTTCCAATTCTCCCTTTTATGTTTTTATCACAACTGATTGACAATCCAGATATGTGAGCTATCAGATAGACCCACAGATATAAGATTAGTGCTGTATTTCAGCCTCAGTTTGAAAATGTTCATGTTTTTGACTACATATATATAGCCTAGTTAATTTGTTACGAGATAATCCATCTATTACACAGGTGTGGAATCTGAACACATTGCTTGAGCAGCATGATCACTAACCAAGTATTTCTAATTATAGGAATGACAAAAGGGCAGTCTAAACTGTGCAGTTTTTGTTGAACAACACAATGCCACAGGTGCCTCACGTTTTGCCAGACCAAGCCATTAGCATGCTCGCTGCAGGGATGTCCACGAGAGCTGTTGCCAGAGTCCTTTTATTTTATTATTTATTTTTCTCTGTTAATTTTCTTTTCCACCATTGATAAGACATTGACAGTAAGCTTTAAAGGGACCTGGGTGAATAGTGCTGATGCTGAACTTGCAGGGCATTATGAATAAGATGGTGTGACAAAGTACTGTAGCACTGGCTCAGCAAGCCTTGAGCAGGGCGGTTTCACTGGCAGACCAACAGCACTCCTGTGCTTATATCATTCTTTGAGTCTCAGGGGCGCTTCCTGCTCTGTGATGCCTGTCTGCTTCCTGTTTGCTAATTGCCCACTAGATCTGACTGTTGCAACACCTTACTGCTAGAATTGTGTTGTTGCTGTTTTGAGGGCAAATTGAGAAGCTTTGGGTTGATAACCACTGTAAAACAGACCTATGGGTCATTTGATGCTAAAGCTTCCTCTAAATAGGCTATATTGTCACATGGCACATGCATATTATTAGTCATGTCTGCTAAAAACTATAGCCTCTGTGAGCTTATTTTGCTTTCCATATTTCATACCTTGCTGTTCTTTGTACTTTTAAATCAAAAGTGATTATTGAAAGGCCTTTTTAGCAGGTATTTGAACCACAAGAGCTCCCAAAATGGATAAAATAGCAAACAGATAAGTGTGTATATAAATAGCGAGAAAAGATGGCAGTACAGACTTACCAGGAATCCTAATTAGTCAAAGTCTGTTTGGCTAATTGCATCATGAATGTGTTCCCAAGTAGGCACCACATACTCGCCTGGTTCCAGAGCTGTGATTCACACATTCACTTGTAAATGTTGTTAGCAATTCTGCTGATGGAAACAGTGTAAGGAGCTGACAGATAAGTCTTGATATCAGGCAAGCCACATACAGTACATCACATTATTGTGATCACACTAACTAAAATGTGCAAGTGAAGCACAGCTGTTACACCAAGCTGAGATCTTTTTCAGATAAGGCAGATAGGGTTGTTTTCATGTAGTAAATGTGATGCAGTTCATGCAGCTGCTGAGATTATATATGATGGGTGTCTTGAAGGTCCCCAGCTGCTGTGTATTTATGAGCCTGGATCTCATGACAAGAGGCTAAATGCAGAATTTGTTGAGTTGAAAAAAGTTTTAGAGCCTTTGCCACTGTCAGTTTACATCATATTTCACTGTCAAGGCACAGCTGCTTGCAGACGAGAGGAGCCAACCACCACCGCCACTGACTAAAATATTTTTTTCTTCTCTCGTAACTCTTTTACCACCACAGAAGCCTACTGTGTGTGTCTGTATGTGTTCACATGCATGTGTAGCTGTGCATGGGTGCAAACATTGGCACATTGTCAACATTTAGTGCCAGTTCCTTCTATAATTTTCCAGCAAGTAGTGAACATATTTAGCAACTGGGTGCTATCCTGGCCATTGTATAAAGCTCTTGTAAAAAATTGTTCCTTATTCCAGACTCAACTATTAGAAGTGTAAAAAACAAGTCGGAACTCTGTATTTTGATTATTGGTATGGTGATGTTAAATATTTAGTAATATTTTTTTATGGTAGGTCTTTGTGGAACTGGAACAACACATCCTTGATGTAAACAATATTGCATAATTTCTCAGGTGGAATAAAAGAGCACACAGCTGAGAGAGTGACTTTACCGGGAAGTGATCTTTGATTTGATTGATTAAAAAAAAAAAACAACCATTGTTTTCTTTCTCGATCCAGGGATCTCTCCAATGTACTGCAGCCTGTTTGGTCTGATGAGGGAGAGTGACCGCATATGGTTCCCACCTAATCACACCTTTAAACTGGACCAGTCCACCAAAGAGACCCTGCTCTTCAGAGTCAGGTAGGAAGTGGTATTCTTTTAGTCTTCTCATTAGTCTTTTTTTTTAATCTATTCTTTTATACTTGCATTATTTCTTTGTTCATTCACTCAGAACTTCTCTATACCTCTGCCTCACTAAATTTTCATTTGCACTCTCTCTTGTTCCCTCTAGGTACTATTTCCCTGGCTGGTATAACAGTGGGAATTCATCCTATGCCCATCGTTTTGGTGTGTCTAAGGGCATGGAGAGTCCTGTGATGGATGATTGTACCATGGCATACTTATTTGCCCAGGTTAGTCTTTTTGGTTTAGCCCCCACTTCTGGAAGCATATCAACATTGAGTCATTTAGTATTTGGTGTACAGGGGGTTTGGTATTTTGGTTTTAAGTTCCTAGCATCCTCCTGCCCCTTTTCCATTATTTCTATTATACTTTTACCACTGTAAGCACCAAATGCCACTTTTCAAGCCCTTGAGGGTTTTGAGGCAATTCTCCTTCACAATTCTCCTTGTTCATTTTATAAAGTATCTTTTAAAAAGTTTCTTATATTTGTTTAATAAACAATTAATAATAAAATGTTAAAATAAGTTACTTTGGAGGAAGCTCTCCCATGCCTCTATGTCTGGCTACCAGTCTGTTCATGTGTCTTTGTGTCAGTCTTTATTTGAGTATATTGAGAAAACAGGAAGCACTCTAGTGAGAAACTGTGTGAGAGGCACAAAGGAGGAACAAGGGTTTGTGAGGTTTTTCTTACTGGGTGTCTGTGTGTGTGTGTGTGTGTGTGTGTGTGTGTGTGTGTGTGTGTGTGTGTGTGTGTGTGTGTTGAACAGTGTGTTTATGGTTTTTATCCTCTGTGTAGTGAACCCTGTACATCTAGCACAAGTTAATTTATTTATCCAGCCCTTTGTTGCAAAACATGTCACAAAATACTTTACAAAGGACAAGCCTGCATGCAATTAACAAGTCAGCAGTAAGTCAGAGAATAGAGTGACGAAACAGACCACAAGACAATGGGAATAGCAAGTTTTTGAAGGACATGTTTAGTCTGTCTGTCCTACATAGCTTAGCCTATCCAGTACCACCAGACTTCGACCTTAAGTGCCTACGAGGAAAAACCTTAAGATTAAGTAAAATGGAAGAAACCTTGGGTGAAATTAGAGAGGGATTCCCCCACCGGGGTGGCTGAGCGTACAGTAGGTGCCAGGACAAGCAGCCAAATGTACAGGAGCATGGCCAAAGACAAGAGATACAGATGAGGCAAGAAGACATGGTGGAGTGAAGAAATGAGTTTACAAAAAGATAATAGAAACAGGGCAGCACCGCTGCCACAGCCAGGAAGACAACGTCAGAGATGGGACCCTGTCAGCGCTAACAACCATCATTGCAGCTTTGTCTGTTTCTCCAGTCGCACACTGACACCACTTGCTCTGGGTGTCAGCAGACTGACCTATGTTCTGTACATACAAGAACCTGTCAGAGTTGGGTTTGGTTTATCAGGAAGGGTATTGTTACAATTTTATTGATACTATTACTCTTATTGATACTGCTTATCGGTCTGGTACCTTATCAATACTCTTATCGGTTGTTGTTATTTTTTTTTGCACCCAAAAAATGAATAAATGAAGAACGCTGTAGCTCTGTTTTGTTTTTGGTTTTTTTTGTTTTTTTAGGGCACCTAGATTTCACCTAGGGCTCTCTTGTTATGATATTTAATAACTGTTTACCCTCTGTCTGTGTATTTCTTTTTCCTCCAACACTTCCTTTCTCCACTGCTCGTCGCCACTCACCCGTGCTTGTTCTTTTCCCCTAATCTTGTCATTCACTGATTTTTATCCATTTTATTCTCTTTTGCCTCTTGTGTTATTCTCTTCCAGTGGCGCAGTGACTTTCTGAATGGTCATATTCATATCCCAGTGAGCCATGAGGCTCAGGAGGAATGTCTGGGCATGGCTGTGCTGGACATGATGAGGTTAGCCAAGGAGAGGGGCCAGTCACCTGTGGCTATCTACAATTATACCAGGTAAGAGACATAGACACATGTGCAAAGACACACACACACACACACACACACACACACACACACACACATTCCAGCTGCTGCAATGGTGTGGCTCCTGTGTTACATCTTGTGGGTAGTGCAGCATTTCAATCCAGCGTGGTCGAACATAAAGATAGTTTTGTCATCTGTGTCCAAGCAGCTGAATGAAGTATCTCTCACTGTGTGTGACATAATGTCGCAGTTTAAATTGTGTGTATGAAATCTGATTCCTGTGCCATCCTGCCATTTTTATTGGATGATACTAATGTGTTGTATTCACACTTGGCATTGTCCCATTCTCCCCATCTCCCTATCTTAATACCTATTTTAGCATTAAAATTAAGGTTGGTTGTAGAATGCATCTTTAATTGGTGTGATTACTCACCATTTTCTTTTCTGTTTTTACTGTCTTCCCTCTTCTACTTCTCCCATCTTATTCCTCTTATACCTGACTTCCATATCTGCTATCCAACCCACTCCATTTCCCAATCCCTTCCCTACATTTAGCTACAAATCCTTCCTGCCAAGAGGCATGAGAACCCGCATCCAGGAGTACAACATTGTGACCCGGAAGCGAATCCGCCATCGCTTCAGGAAGTTCATCCGGCAGTTCAGTGAATGCAAGGCCACGGTGTTCGACCTGAAGCTCAAATACCTGATGAGCCTGGAGTCGCTGCTGCCCTCTCTCTACTCTGAGCACTTCCAGGTCACCGACTCCTCAGCACATAAGGCTATCATTGTTGTCATGGGAAACAAGGGCATCCAGTGGTCAAAAGGGAAAGAGGGGGACGCAGCAGAGGAGGTGAGGACCAGAAAGTAGTATCATGTTGATATGGTAATGCATTGGTAGGTTGTGAGATTGAGCAGCTACAGTGTGATGCCATTAGGGGTGGAACAATGACTAATGCAATGTATCGCAATACTCTTGTGAAATGTTACTGATACACTTGTGCCAAGTATTGGTATTTGAATTTTCAGCTTAATTTGCACAGATGCACATTTGAGCTCCTTTGAGCTGTATTTGTCCCATGCCTTCAAGTATTTTAACTGGAACCGCTCTGTCATGCACATGTTGCATTTTCTGTGCGTGCCAAAACACTGAGAAACATGATTACTTTCTGCTTATTGAAAAATGATTATACCTTTTCCTGGGTATTTTTTTTTTTTCAATTGTGTATCATAGCCGATTATCTCATAATATATGATATATTGCCAAATTAACCGTATTGTGACATTATCATTATTGTGGGTAAAATATCATAATAGTATTGTATAGTGAGTTACACAGTGATTCCCATCCCTAGATGCCATTCTGGCTGGCTGAAGTTTTTTATTATTACCAATACAGTAGACAGAAACAGACATGTTATGAGACATATTATGCATCACAACACAGTTCTGGGCAAGATACAAGTGTTTACATTAGGGTTATGGGTGTATCTTGTCCAGAACTGTACTGGGTTTCATAATAACACTGTAGTTATTACCTGTCTATATGCCTGCTTTTGTCCACAATGTCAGGCCTGCCTTTATGTGTCTGTTGTATATAGAGAAGATCTTATGTGACATTCATTTGTTTCATCCATTACCTTCTGGTCACACACTGGGCATGCCTATCTGTCTTGCCCAATATTTCATACTGTGTTTTGGTTTCTAGGAGCTGGTATTTCACTGTGACTTCGCTGAAGTGATTGATATCAGCATCAAACAGGCCAATACGGAGGGCTCAGCAGAGAGTCGCATTGTTACCCTCACCCGGCAGGACAACTTTATCCTGGTAGAGTATTCAGTGCAAGTGTTCAGATGCTTGCCTACAGAAGTTGGAGTTAACAAACAACTGCTGACTGACTGAAGAACATGTTTTATTGGAATGGTATTTGTGCACTCAGCTATGTTTCTTTGTTTAGTCTATTTGGCACTAATTTATTACATCATGGGGTGGTTTCCCAGACAGTGATTCAATTAAGACATGACTAGGCCTTAATCCTCAATAGTTAATCATGGCATAAAAAGTTACTTTGTAAAATAAATCTTAACTCCAGATTATGGTGTACTTGATTAAATTTAAAGTGATCAAATCCACCAGATCTGTGTTTTCTTGTTTTTTTTTTCACCACATATAGTGAGAAGAGATCATTGCTTTGATGTTATGCACTCAGTGTCAGTGCTAGTCCTGGACAATAATACTGCCAATGAAGACTGTTGTCTTAGATATTTCTTCTACCGTCCAACAGTTATTACAAACAACCCGCTATTGTTACTTCCAAACACATAAAACACATCACTTATGCAGGATTTTTGCAGGTAAAAAGTCCCTGTCCTCACAGGAGTTTAGGGGAGCAACGTGAAAGCGTTCATGAACTGTCTGGTGGTTGAATCATTACTGTATGTTATGAACTGCTGACAGAGAGTATCAAAACAGGCAAAAGACATTTCTAACAGGGCTGTGGATTTTTGTACTCTAATTTCAAATCTTAATATTGCTCAGAAAACCAGGACTGAATATAGAAAAGTCCAGAATTGTGTGGAACAGGAGGAGAGACAGGATGGGTGCTGTTAAACTTACTGCCTTGAATGTTTAATTTAAACCTACTTTTACTTCACGATTGACACTAATCTTTGACCTGGAAATCAGATTATTTAAATCTAGACTAAGATAAATCTAGAACTATTTCAATCCATGACCCAGTGATTGAATTAAAGTTATTAAGTTATCAGTAAGGGTATTTTAGTCAAAGACTTGGCTTAATCTCTTTCTTGGAAACCACCCCTACTTCACACAGAACTACAGTATGGGATTTGCTAGGTCTTACCAGAACAATGTCTTGGCACACTGTCTGTGTTTGAATTAAAGTTCCAGGCAGGTACTGAAGTCTTTGCTCTCTGATCTGTTCTGTTTTTTTGTTTTTTTTCCTCTGTCTGCATCCTGTCTCCCAACCCAACTGTCCGCCACTTCCTTTCTGACCACAAAGGAGCGGGAGTTTCATTCGCTGCCAGAGGCTTTGTCCTTTGTTTCATTGGTTGATGGGTATTATAGACTAGTAGCCGATGCCCATCATTACTTGTGCAAAGAGGTGGCTCCACCACGACTTCTCGAAGGCATTCAGAGTTACTGTCATGGCCCTGTGTCGTAAGTATCACACAGACACACACACACACACACACACACACACACACATACACACAAGCATGCACATAGACATACACATACACGCACTCGCTAACTCAAGCACATACATGCGCTGTAAGCATAGACTCTCTTACATGCATTTCTTAATTACTGGCTTACACTCTCTGTGTCACACCCACACGTTCAAATACACACACATACACACTAGACTGAGCTGGTCTGTCTCCTTGATCACAGGATGGAGTTCACAATTGGTAAGCTGCGTCGCTCTGGCAACCACCAAGGCCTGTACATTCTTCGCTGCAGCCCTAGGGACTACAACAAATACTTTGTGTCTTTTGTGGTGGGGGTAAGCATTTTTCACATATTGGATGGCTTAGGGTGGTGAGACAGGTTCTCTTTTACCGCTTGGCAGGTAACTAATATTTTTGTCATAGTGCCAACAAGATTGTCTTTCCTAGAGTAATGAATATAGAATAACTCACTGCACAGAAAAAAAATGTTTCTAATACATTAATGGTGATGTGCAGACCTATCATTTGACAAACTGTGGCCATCAAATCATATTGTTTACCATCATGTATTGCAGTGCTTTTGCGTGACTGATAGGTGCACTTGAAGGGCCTTATCGGAAACAGAATCATGTATCAATGAATTTGCTTTTGGTTCAGCTTGGTAATAGGTTCAACACAATACATCACTTTCACATTAGACGAGATCACTGGCACAGCAGACACTATACACAGAATGCCACAAGACAAAGTTCACAAGCTATATTTACAGGATAGTCCAGGAAATTTAGGCGCAGTTACAAGTGCAACGTTCAGAGTCCTTATTGCAATAGGGAAAAAACTATTTTTAGAATGGGGTGACTTGGTGGGCATGGACGTGTAGCACCTTCCAGAGGGCATCAGTTGAAAGATCTGGTGAGCAGGGTGAGAGGGATTAGAGATTACTTTATTTGCTCTTTTGATTATGTATTTATGATATAAGGATTCAACTGAGGGAAGAGGGGCTGCCAGTAATCGTAGATGATTTGTTGACTATGCGCTGTACTTTTATGCATGTATGACTGTCTGTGCTGCTGTACCAAACTATTATGGATGAAGTGAGTATAATCTCAATGATGGCTGTGTAAAACTGGGGGAGGAAGCTCTGTTTGACTTTGATTTTTTTAGCTGTCTTAGGAAAAAACAGTCCTTGTTGGTCTTACAGATAAGACACACAGCAACTGCTTCTTCACAAAATGTGTGTGTGTAAAGGAAACAGGCTAACTGTCTCTGCTCGTCTTTGGCCAAAATGTAGGAAGAACCAGGATTGTGATCTGCTCTAAGACCTGAGAGTGGGGTTTGTGAGGAATGGGCTGTCAAACTACACCAAAACTTCTAAATTATTGCCCATGATATCAACCACTAGAGGGAGCAATAACCTTGGATTTGACAGACGTAGCTACAGTAATATGCAGTGAAATGTTGTGTTCTTGATGAATGCACTCCATTGTAAAACTGCTTTATACACCAGGGTTAAAGGGATTGGAAACATATAAACACTGGCTGAGATGTGATATCTGATATCTAAGTATGGTTTGACACAAAAGACAAAATACAACATAACTGCATAGCGAGGGCACAGCAGGGGTGTTCTTGTGATTTCAAGTGAACGCATGACAATGAATTGACTGAAAATATTTTCATAATTGTGCCAGCTGATGCAGAGGGAATTAGGAATGAATAGAGGGTGCAGTTTTTAAAAGGTCATGTAGCTATTGTATTAAGTGTGCTGACTGAGAGCGACTGACTCATTTGGGAGTGTCCTTTGTATAAAATACTTAACCAGGCAATACTGCATTGAGATTAAAAGTTTCTGTCATAGATGTGTCCTGGCCAAGACAAGCTGCAGAACAAGGAAAGTTTTAAAACTTGGCAGGTTTCTTATTTCCTCATTACTTTGATTTCAGATGACAAATATGTGTTAGCCTGCACTGTAGCTATTAGAAGAATTTAAAAACACATATTTTTGGTCCAAATGTTTGAAATGCTACGAGGAATTATGTTTCACCAGTCTTGTCACCAAAATCGAACCAGTTATAAAAAGTATAAGACATAAAATAAAAGCATATAATTCTATTGCAGGCTGTTTCACCAGAATGTAATTGATTGTGTACTGCTGATAAACGGTGTAAGACAACACTGTTGAAGCACATAGCATGATTGTTTTTCTTGGATTTTCAGTATGAATCTATGGTGGACTATAAGCACTGTCAGATCGTGAAGACGGAGTCAGGAGAGTACATCCTGAGTGGTGCCAAGAAGACCTTTGGTTCGCTAAAGGAGCTTCTTCACCGCTACCAAAAGGAGGCGCTCCGCACCGATGGATACACATTCCAGTTCACCAAGTGCTGCCCACCCAGTGCCAAAGGTCAGAGCTCACATGCAAAACATAACCGCATTTCTGTGCATACACAAACACATACACAAGTGAATAGATATAGAAGGAAACTAGCACTTAAGCAAATAATACAACTAGATAAATACATCAGGTGTTTTCCAATATAGCATAGTTATTTCATATTAACAGTTTTAGGATTATCAAAATTGTAATCATTACGCCTTTCTAAAGTAAGGATGTCACCAGTAGTTCTTTCATAATTCTGCAGTAATTCTGTATTATTATGCAAATACCATTGCTGCATTCTACAGTATGTATGGATGAGAGCAGTATTTTTCCTCTGTAAAACATTTTCTGCCATTTGTATGAACCATTAGTTGATGATTCATAGAACTGATCATTTGAGTGCATTTTATGATAATTGTGTGTGCAGTTTTTACATTTGTTTCAGTATTTTTTTAAAGATCATTTCTCGTATGTTTTGATGATGCGACTAATTTACACTCAGTGGGTACTTTATCAGGTCCACCTGTACAATCTAATACAGTCCAGTACAACTGTTCTGCCATCAAGTTTACTTATATGATGCCTGTAATGCTCAGGTTTTCTTTTTGTCACAGTAACAGAGGTGTTCATTCAGTTCTATGTTTGGCACTGAGCTCATAGTTAGTGGTGCTATTGTACTAGACTGCATTTTATTGAGAGGTGTTTCCAATATTTTGCCCCCCTCATTTATATAAATTGTGAGGACAAAAAAATTAGAAACACCTCTCAGTATAATGTAGTCCAGTACAAGACCTCTGCAAACTACAACCTCAATAATAAACATATAATTAAATACATTCTCCACATGGTTAACAATAACTGAACATTACAAACTTTATTAAAAAGTAGAATTTATGGCAGAGCTGTTGCATTGAACGGCATTATATTGTACAGGTGGACCTAATAAAGTGCCGCTTAGTGTATAGACTGTCAACTAAAAAACGCTTGTCTAGATCTGAATAAGGGAAGTATATGAGGGAAAGTCTTGAAATTTACCTCACGTTCCTCATTCTCATGCAAAATGTACAGAAGGCTATTACATCATGTTGTCTGGCACCAGTGCAGTAAACCTTTTGCAGTAAACAAAATGTTGACAGAGTAACCCAACACTGCTTGGGTATAATGTGTCTTAATCCTTCCGTACCATTTGGTTTTTCTTTAGAAAAGTCCAACCTGCTGGTGTGCAGGAATAACCAAGGGGCGGAGCTTCCTCTCTCTCCCTCACTCCAGAAACAAAACATCAGCCAGATGGTCTTCCACAAGATCCGGAAAGAGGACCTTGTCATCGTAAGATACCCTTCTTTAGCTCTGTGTGTGTGTGTGTGTGTGTGTGTGTGTGAGAGTGAGAGTCCATGTGTAAGTCCATGTGTGAGATGTATGCAAACATGTCCTCAATTCACCTCTGTTCTTTAGCGCTGGCCGTTCAGTTTCAGTCTCACCTTATTTACTGTTATGTAACACTGCTAAAGTCTCTGTGGAAACATCTGAATGTGATGCGGCACCTTACGTCTGTCACAGGAAAACCACATGTGCCACTCAGTGTTTAACTGACTAAAACACCTTAAAAAAACAATAACTGTCTCCATCCACAGGAACACCAATACACAAAATATACCCATCAACACTAGAAGAGATAAATATGTATCTCTAGAAAAGTAAACACAACAACTAAACTAAAATATCTCAATAGCAAGAATATAAGCAAAAAAATACTTTGCATACCCTGTAAGTGTAATGAAAAATGTATACAATCAAATCAAATAGGGTTTAGCTGGCTCAGTGACAGTCTGTCCTGCTGAATGGAGGCAGGATAATGTTACAAGTACTAGTACACATTGAACTAATTTCATCATATTGAAAATCACATAATAAACGGAACCAATGACATGTTAACATGTGAAATACACAACACAAGTACAGATGGGTCCTCTTGAAAAGACATACCAAAAGTATTTCTCCAACTGGAAGCCGGCAGTATTAACTGAGAGATTTACATTTAAATTTAACTGTTAGACAAGTTAGACTTAAAAGCAGTGTAAGAATCGACTGGTTGGTGCTGAGTTTTGGTGATAATTGATAGTACATGCTGCCAAAAAACGGATTAAAAACCTGTTAATCTAAAAACATTAGCATGATAGAAAAATTTGGAAATGGTGCAACTATCTCTTCAGTATTTTATTACGATTTATTGTAAAACCACATATCATTGAATCTCTAGTGCACACCCCTGTAGAGTCTGTATTGGTCAGAGCACATTTACTTGCACAACCATGCTAACAATACAATGCATGACTTCAAATCTGAATGTAGGCCAGAGTTTTGTCCGTCATCACATCACACCCTCTCCCCAGTGTGCTCATGTTTGCGACTGCATGGCACTTCTATAAATACTTAAATCATTTAATATCAAATACTCTCTGTTTTCACACTGTTTTATGATTTTAAAAGAGTCTGTAGCTGCTGCCTGAAGTTCACCATGTGTCACCAAGTTTATATCTTTTAACATTTTTAAAAAGTGAGCTTGTAACACAGGATTAATCTCCTGAATTTTACTGTTCCTATTAGAAAGAGAGTTTGGGCCAGGGGACGTTCACCAAGATCTTCTGCGGAGTGAGGCAGGAGCTGGGAGACTATGGAGAGATGCATCAGATAGACGTCATAGTCAAGATCTTGGACAAAGCTCACCGCAACTACTCGGAGGTTGGCTTTTCGACTTCCTTCCTTCCTTTCTTTCTGTCTTTCTTTATCGGTGATTGTGACATGACCTCAAATTATCTTTAATTACTTCTGGAATTGATATATTCTCATCTTCCCTGTTTTCTCTTTTTTTCTGTGAACAGTCATTCTTTGAAGCAGCCAGTATGATGAGCCAGCTCTCCCACAAGCATTTGCTCCTCAACTACGGCGTGTGTGTTTGTGGTGAGGAGAGTAAGTATTCAACCCCCCGCCCCCCCCCACACACACACACACACACACAAAAATTCTCATAAGATCCTGTGTTCAACCTGTGACCCGGCCGCCCTCCGTATTGAAATGACCCCATTGTGGTGTTGATGCTTTTACTGTACAATTGCAATTCATGGCTCTCAGTGTGTGGCAGTGTTTTATAACAGAAGCACTCTATGAAATTGATACACTGCGAAATCAATTCAAAAGCCTGTTTGAAGTAGTGGCCAATTTCCTTGCACAGATGAATATCAACATAAAAATGATTTGTTTTTCCAAAAGCATGTACATTACACTTGGATTTTAGGACACTGTCAAAATGTTTATGACTTGAACATTTTTCAGTTAAAATTTTTTTTAAATGGACTTTGGTCCTGTAGACTCGCCAGTGATGGTCACAAAGGAAGACATCATTATGAAGGGATAAAAAGTGAGAAAAAAAGAGACAGACACACACAACTAGTGATAGTTTAACAGCTTGTGTTTAGATGAGAGGGACAGTGTGGTGTAGACAAGACAGAATGCCTTAATAAACAGAGGTGCAGAGGGAGAGCATGACCTGGTTGTTCAAGAGGATCAATACGGTGGGTGGGGGGTGGGGGGGGACAATGACCCATCAGGAGAGGAAGAAGGTGAGTTCTCACACAGAAAAACAGCTTTGTAGACATATGATGAAAACAGGAAGCATAAATGAAGGGGAAATAAGGTTGCTGATGTGCTGTCTGCTCCACCCTGAGTGACTGGATATTTTCAGAAAAACAAGTCACTGTTTGGGAACCGCAGTCTTGACACTTGCTCTGCCTGTTATTCCCCATGCCCCTTAGAGCAATGTGTGTGTGTGTGTGTGTGTGTGTGTGTGTGTGTGTGTGTGTGTGTTTTCTGGGTACAAGATCCAAGCACAGAGTAACTAAAGGTTTGGAAAGGGTTTGCAAAGGGTCAGCAAAGGGTTTGCCATTCTTCTTCCGATAATGGAATGCATGTTGTCGTGCAGCTTAATAGTTAAGAAGATATAAGAGATTCACCTCTTCTTCCTCCTAATGCGCAAACATATGGGGCAATACATTGGTGGGGAAAGTGCTCTCCACTGCCTCAACAACTTCTCTTTCTAACTGCTGACAAAGTGGCCATGACTAAACCAAAGGAAATACACTGAACCACAAACTAGTTGAGTCAAACTGGTTTCTGTAGCAGGTTCTCATGGCTGTTTTAATCTTGAGATTAGTTGTCATCAGAGATTTGCAAAATTTGGCTTGAAATTAGTAAATCCAAACATATAAGAGCTCTGTTGGGGGGGAGGGGATGCTTTAGGTTACTGTGAATTCCTTTATTGTTTGCTAGCTGGCTGAAAAGTAGATAATTAGGCACCTCATAATGGCTCAGCAGAGTAGCTCCTATTTCTTTTGAGAAAAATGTCTCGGCCAATTAAACGCAGCAATATGGCCAAATACTTTAACTTAGACTTAAAGACAGGTTTAAATTGAGTCTTTCCTCATTTTAAACCAGTTTTCAAAGTTGATGCAAGATTTAATCTTAATTAACCACCGCACACTGAAATAACTTCACTGTAAAAGGAGTGAACAACGTGTTTCGCCCGCTCACAGGTGTGATAAATACATATCGATCACTTGACCAGCCATCATAGATTTTAATTTGTCTCTTCACTGGGATCTTCATGCAGCCGACTAGCACCTGATTACAAATACTGGCTGTGCATGGGGAGTTTTGTTTGCCAGTCTTGTTTGAAAAATTTATCCTTGTTGTAATCCAGTCTTTATGAGTAATGGTTCAAAAAATTAAATACCTGTCTACTTGTCAGACATAATGGTGCAGGAGTATGGCAAATTTGGTTCGCTGGACACCTACCTGAAAAAGAACAAGAGCTGTGTCAACATCACCTGGAAACTCGAAGTGGCCAAGCAGCTGGCCTGGGCGATGCACTACTTGGTAAGTCTACTGATGCGTAGTCTTCACATTACACACTCGCCCATACCACCGACAGCAGATTTCATGTAGACTGCGATGACATGTATACACGACAGCCAGGGGTCCTTTAGAGGCTCCCAAAGTAGAGTAGTTTAATTTCACTTTATTTTTATGCACTAGAAATCACTACTATATGAAAAAAATGTGCTTATTTTAACATTTTTTCAAGAATGACATCTGTACAAATTATTAACTCAAACCAAAATATCTTTTCATATCAGGGTCTTTTGGACAGCATTGCTTCAAAATGTGGGTCAGTGGCTTAATAAAAGTCAACTTGGCAGTCTAGAATATGACAAAGTTTGAAAACACCTGGCTTTAAGGGTGTAGGTTTACTTTGAAAAGTGGTAGGGACACATCAGGAGGTTGGAAAGTTAGAAAAGTACCAGTCCAAACACACATAAACATGAGGAAGTGATTTAAATTAAGCTGGTAAATAACCAAAAGAAATGAGCCATCAATAGAATGGAATATAAAAAACAGTGATTAGCTCTGTGACTGAATTCCATGCTGACTTCAAAAACTCAAGCAATACAAATCAAACGAATGGATATCCTTATTAATAACTATTAAATAATTACGCAAATAATAAAAATAGTGTGGATACAAAAGGTTTTTTCATCATGCTGCAATTGTTGCTTCTGCCTTCAACCAAAACTCAGCTCTCACATTCTAGTGATGCAGGTGCCAAGTATTTAATTTGTGTTTTAGTGTAATATTCCTCTGAGCACTAGGTGGTGTATGGTGAAGGCCGTGACTGGCCACAGGACATTTCAGTTCCTGCCAGTAGTGACAGGTTTTGCAGTTGGAAGGAAGCAGACAGGTTTTGACTGTGCTCGGACAACATTGTATAGCTGCATTTGTCCTAACTTTGTGTTGAGAACTTTTTGAAAGTGATGGACACTGGTGAAAAAGGACATGCATTATAGTATAAAGTATTGGTAAAGATTGAATATCATTTTTCTGAGTACGGTGTCTAGCAGCCAGTAGTGGCTAAAATATAGGACTTAGTCACTGCAGGTGACTTGCCGTTCCTGAGGTCATTTGTTTATGTGTTCCCTGCCATGTGTGTACACAGGAGGATAAGAACCTCACTCATGGAAATGTTTGTGCCAAGAATGTTCTCCTGATCAGAGAGGAGGATCGGAAGACGGGCAGCCTGCCCTTCATCAAGCTCAGCGACCCTGGCATCAGCATCACCGTCCTGCCCAAAGATGGTGAGACTCATGAGTAAAAGACACTTTTCTGATTGATATAGATTAGTCCTGCCACCTAGTGTCAGGAACTGAATTTGGCTCACCCGCTAAGGATAGGTGCATTTACCCTGTCAAGACTAATTTTTAACAAATTCATTCATATGTATTTTTAATAGAAATACTCCATCCTACCTGTTATCAGTGGTAAAAAGTATAGAACTGTGTGAGTAGGTTCAGAGTTTTAATTTAAAACTTTCTCTCATACTGGATGTTTTTTGTCTAACTCCCGTCTTGTTAGTGGCCTTGCATGTACAATTTGTTGCGGCGTGCAAATAATCAACTAACATTAAACTAGTTAACAACCCAGTCAGTGGAAGAACAGCAGGAAAAGGCTGCAGAAGTTTAGACAGTGCTGCTTTATACAGTATACAGTCAGGGGGACAGCCAGCCGATCACAAGTCTGTTTGATACAGACTTGTTGCTTTACTTTGATTGGCTCGTGTTCTGAGAGTCTACAGTTGTCAGTGTAGACAAAACAGCACCAAGACCACAGACTGTATATAACCAAGAAATTTCTATTTTATTGTCTGAAAAAGTTTCCTTGCCTTCGCCCTATGAGCGCTGGGATTGGCTCCAGCACCCCCCACGACCCTAGTGAGGATAAGCGGTTTAGAAGATGAATGAATGAATGATTAGAAGATGATGTCTGAAAAAGTTGCTGGCAAGTGCAGCAGGCAACCCTTGTTGGTTTTTGTGCCAAAGACAAATTTACTGCCATTTGGTACTCACAGGTTGTAATTTTGGAACCTGTGGCTAAATTAATCAAAACCAAATAAATCAATGAACCCTCATCACCTGGGCAGACATTACAGCTTGCTGATGACTCATTTGTTTTTCCTTTTCACCTCACCCCTCATTTCTAATTTTATCCCACCATCCCTTACTTCATCTCCTCTCTTCCTGTCTTCTCCCTTCTGTCTATGCTTCTCTTTCTGTATGCATCCCTTAGTTCTGCTGGAGCGGATCCCATGGGTGCCTCCTGAGTGCATTGAAGACCCCCACAACCTCAGCCAGGCCACAGACAAGTGGGGCTTTGGGACGACCCTGTGGGAGATCTGCAGTGGGGGAGACAAACCACTCAGCACCTTGGACACCACAAAGGTCACAGAAAGAGCACAAAATAATAAAAACGGATGCGTTCAAACAGAGAGATTGACCCAGTATGGTAGCATGCCGGTTCAGTTTGAAAATGTGGTGTTAATTTGCTCTTTCCTTTTACAGAAGAACTTGTTCTATGAGGACAGACACCAGCTGCCCGCTCCTAAATGGACTGAGCTGGCCAATCTGATTAACAGCTGTATGGACTATGAACCATCACATCGCCCCTCCTTCAGAGCAGTAATCAGAGATCTCAACAGTCTCTTCACACCAGGTAGGAAGACAGATGCATTTCCTATTAACAAATGAAGAGAGATTATGAGATCACGAGACATTTTTTTTCCTGCTCTTTTGTTTTTTACCATCATGTCCATGTATATTGATTTTTGCATGCTGTTGTGTGACAGACTATGAGCTGCTGGTGGAGAGTGACATGGTGCCTAACAGGACACGAGGCTTTGGCTTCCCATGGGCCTCGGAGAGTCAGGAGCCTGCCCAGTTTGAGGAGAGGCACCTCATCTTTCTCAAGCAGCTGGGCAAGGTGAGACACAGACATGCAACTCACATGCACACTTGCACTAGAAATAAAAGCGACATGTTTTACTTTAAAAAGTCATGGAGAAATTGGTGCAGTCACATGTTTAGTGTAATGTCCTAAAGATAGATTTGTCCTAAAGGTAGATTTTTCCAACAAAAGTAAAACTGAGGTCAGTAAAACACTTTTTTGTTCCATGTTAAGTAAGTATTGTTAATAATATAAGGTAGCTCTCAGTTACTCCACTGTGCTGATAGTCTTGCCACTGCAGTGATAACATTTTCAGCTATCATTATCTCTAGGATTTTCTATTTGTCTCACTTTCTCTTTCACATTATCTAGATCATGTCTGTGGTTGTGCATATATATTTGCATTTTGCACTCTTTCTCATCAGTTTTATCTTTTTATCTTTCCTCTCTGCTCTGTCTCTCTGTATTTCTCTGTCACTCTATGTATATATGTGTCTTGTCTCTACTTCCTCCCTCACCTACCATCACAGGGAAACTTTGGCAGTGTGGAGATGTGCAGGTATGACCCCCTGCAGGACAGCACAGGAGAGGTGGTCGCGGTGAAGAAACTACAGCACAGCACAGCAGAGCACCTGAGAGACTTTGAGCGGGAAATCGAGATCCTCAAATCCCTCCAGCATGAAAACATTGTCAAATACAAGGGAGTTTGCTACAGCGCTGGTATGAGTCACAATTTATTGTGATTTTATGATTATATTATGTTTTCGTTTGTTTAAACCTATTATATTTATATCACTCAACTCAGTTCATGACAAAACATTAAAATATAAAAGCTAACAAAGAAATAAGAATCCTGTGCTCCCCTCCTCTCCTGCTCCATAATCACCCACAGTCCTCACCTGCTACATATTTGTTCATATATATTGTATCTTACTAGCCCTGACATTACTCTTTTTTGCTCCTTCTGCAGGGCGAAAGAACCTACGGCTAATCATGGAGTATCTCCCCTACGGCAGTCTGAGAGATTATCTCATGAAAAACAAGGACCGCTTTGATTCTAAGAAACTGCTGCACTATGCCTCGCAGATTTGCAAGGTAACATAGAAGTGTAACAGGGCAAACGGTCAGCTGACAGTTTTCAACTCATTCACACTAAAGGATTGTCTGGCCCAAGAGCCCCCGTTGACCAATCCAGATTTTAATCAGGCTTTATAATTGGTGTTAAAAGCATGTAGTGTGACCCAGGCTTTATACATACGTTGTAGTTCTGATGTCCTGCTGTATGGGTTTGAATCTGGCCAGGGACCATTTTTCCTGTCTCTCTTCACTGTTCTGTGTCCAACAAAACTGGAATGCTATAAGAACAATAATTGAAAAACAGACTTATCTGATTCGGTCTGAGAGTGAAGAGTAGTGACATGAGGCACATGGATGATTCACTCAATTGTGCATGATTTAACTGTGTGAGTGTGTGTGTGTGTGTGTGTGTGTGTGTGTGTGTGTGTGTGTGTACCTTTTCTTTAAGGGTATGGAGTACCTTGGCATTAAGCGGTACATCCACAGAGACCTGGCCACTAGGAACATCTTGGTGGAGAGCGAGATGAGGGTGAAGATAGGAGATTTTGGCTTGACCAAAGTCCTGCCACAAGACAAAGAGTACTACACCGTCAGGGAGCCGGGAGAAAGTCCCATTTTTTGGTGAGAACACACACTTCCTGTTCTTCATAACTGCTGACCAAAAGGTTTCTGAGAAATGAAACTATCATATTTTTGTCAGTTGACAAACTGTGAAACAACCAAACATGATAACATGCACATCCTAAGAAATGATTAAGGGTGCTGGATCAAAAAAAGTAGCACAGACATGAAAAAATAAACCATAGCTCCTTTTATAGACTTACTTTAACATCCAATAACTCTCAAAAAAGCCTTCCTGCATTCTTCTACCTCCTTTCCATTTTCTAAGCAGTACACTAAGTCTGTATGGGAGCTATGGTGTGTGGATCTGTTTTTTTCATGTCTGTAGTCGACAAACAATCAAGGATTGTCACTGTATGAAATGTCTGATTTTTCTACAGACGCAGAAAATATTGCTTGTTTACCCTTTGGTGAAGCTTAAATTGTGAGCTTAAAAAATATTGTATGGGTCACATAGATATAAAATTCAGATTCTGTCTCTGTTCATCCAGGTTCCTAAGTGTAACTCCATACCTGTCTGCTGGTATTACAGTATTCACTGATTTACATGATGTATTTATCAATGCGTGTTTATTGCAATGTATGTAAGACTGTGTCATGGTGTTTTTTCTAGGTACGCTCCAGAGTCACTGACGGCGAACAAGTTCTCTGTGGCGTCAGATGTGTGGAGTTTTGGCGTCGTCCTCTATGAGCTCTTCACCTACAGCGACAAGAACTGCAGCCCGCCAGCGGTACCGGACTCTCTTATTTCCTCTCTTTTCGTTCTGTCACTCTAATCCAGGGTGGGAAATGAGTCCCAGCTGGTTGATTTCAGACACAAAATAACAATTTACTGTTGAGCGGCTGGGGAATTTTAAGATTTATTTGCCAGTGGCTGATAGATGTTCACATTTTAAAAAGTTAATTCCCTACCCCACTCTAATCTATCTTTTTTTCTCTTCTCCCTTATGCTTCATCTCTGTGACTTACACCTGGCATTAACATGCATCCTGGGTGATCTGGTTGTGATCGCATAGTGCGGAAACACATTAAATTCAGATGTTATTGCACTAAAAATGCAAGCTCTGAAATTATTACAACATTAACGAAGCAGTGTTAGTGCAGTGTCTTCATTCTACATTGTAGGAACCGCGTAAGCAAAAGTAAACTTCTTTGTTGCCTTGCTGTAACATAATTAAGTAAACCAGTGGCCCTCTCCTCCACGTTGTTTGTTATACACATATTATCTAAGACAGTTTCTTCCCCTGCTCTGTAAAATATGAAGGGCCCTGCGTGTCTTTTCCACCCTTCCTTCCTTTTTGATTGGCAAAATGTTGCCAGAACAGTCCATCAGTACTGCTCTTATTGAAATCATTTGATTGAGTACGCGATTGTTATGTTCTCAAATAGAGGAAATATTTCGTATGAATTGGCAGGCTGTTTTGCTCTCAAACTAAACAAAAACTACTGTTTCTTTTCCAGGTGTTTATGGACAAGATGGGCAGTGAAAAGCAGGGCCAGATGATCGTCTACCACCTGATCGACCTGCTGGTGGAGCAGGGGTACCGGCTGCCTGCTCCTGACAACTGCCCCAAGGAGGTCAGTAACTCCTAACTGCACCTGATGTATCGAAGGCCAGGCTCCTTTTTCATCCAAGACTTAATGAGAGCTCTCTTTTGCTCTAGGTTTGGTTTCAGACTAATACAAACATATTGCTAGTTTTCTCATTATAAACACACTTAAATTAGGCTTGTAACAAGATTTTTGTTCCTACCTCAACATAAATAAGGCAGAGACTCGAAATAGAAATTTACAACTGTGCCAATTGTTTACCCTCTTCTTTTAGCGAGGCTTCAGAGGTAGCGTCACTAGTTTGCTGGGTTGTACTTCATGGAAAGGGAAACAGACGACTCAATAAGAGCAAACAGTTTAGGAATAAATAAAAGCCTGTTCTGAGCCCGGAACAAGAAAAAGGCACTTTTGGGTATCATTAAAAAACATATCAAATGAAAAGTTTAAAAATCTGTTGTTGAAATATAAATCCAAACCAAAAACAGTTTCCTTTCAAAACCAAGACCCATATCTGTGAAAGTGGCTCTGCTTGTCCCTAACATGGAGTGCAGTAATCAGTGCCTGTCTTACCTCTCTTGTGAATGTTTCCCCTTTTTAGATTCAGAGGATTATGGCCGAGTGCTGGAGCAGCGACCCGAGCCAGAGGCCCACCTTCACCAAATTAGTGCAGAGCATCGACACTGTATGAGGCAACATGGAGGGACAAGGGGCCCTGATCCCAGAACCTTTAACTCTTCACGCCTGACTGTCCCGGGTCAGTCCCCACAGCTCACAGTGCATGCAGGGATCATCACTGCAGTGTGTGGGATTACAGCAGTGCCACCGTCATGGTATACAGATACGTAAAGTGTACCTACTTTTTTTCTTTGGGTGTAGATCATCTGTCAGCCTGATTAACGCTGATTCACATGAGGACAACAAGGTGACAGTGACACTCACATCCTCAGCAGTTTACGTAATTTTTTCTCCAGCCATCCATCCATCCACTCTCCATTCCTGTTTATTCCTGCTCATGGACTTGAGGGGACATGAGGGGAGGGGGCTGGAGCATATCCCCTCTGACTATATTACAGTTTACAAATTCATCAGTTTAATTTTCACATTTAGCACCAAAATATGGCCACCTCAGTGTCTGAGCTCAGTGACAATACATATTTTATACTGTCTTAAAAAGTATATTTTTGGTATGTTGGTAACTGAAAGAAAATTTTTTATATGAATTCTGCTTCACAGATTGAACTGAATTAAACTTGTTTGCCTGTAGGCCATAGTAATGATATAGATGAGCTTGTGAACAAAAGAAAAAAAAATATCAGTACTTTTCAATGACCTGTTTCAGCTTTGTTTGTCTTAAAACAAAAGTTGACATCAAACCTTTGCATTTTTCATGCTCAGCACATTGCTGTAAAATGAGCTGCACTTAATTTCAGCACATAACAGAGGACATAAATCCATCACAGACCAAAGAGGCCATGGGATTCCTTGCCTGTCTGACTGCACCTGAAAAAGACAATGGACTTGAGTGATGATTTTACACATTCCTGAACCAAATCCAACAGGACTGAGCTTTATCCATGCAGCTCTTATGTAGTTGCAGGCCGGACACAGACGACTCTTGCTCGATGTTTTGAGACTGCAGTGTTGTGTTTTGCTGAACGCAGGGCTGTTAAAAACGACGCTGTGCGCCTCTCATAATGACGAATGTTGAACAGACCCACTACCCAAACTCTGAGCCCTCCTGAGCTCTCATATGACCTTGTCGGAGATCTCTGCTTTAATGGGCCTGTGGACTTAAGTGTGTGACAGCTGCTCGTCACAGCGGAGCCACAGTCGTCATTATGGTTGTGAGCGGCTGAAGCTGCAGAGGAATCAGCCTGAATCCTACAGTATTGTGAGCGATGGTTTGGTATGACCACACCGTCTGCATAACAACAGAGGTCAGATTTGTGACAGAAGTTGAATAAGAAAGTGTATGTGGCCTGCTTTCCACATTTTATGCCAAGTGCAGTGACTTTGTGAAGCAATAACTCGTTTTAAATCTCTCCGAGAGCTCGCTGTGTCTTGTCACATCATGCAACCATATGACTCTTTTCTCCGAAGGGAACAGACTCGAGAAATCATGGTATTGTCTTTTGTAAAATTATCAAGGGTTTTACATTTTATCATCACAGGATATCTTTTTTTTTAATGTTACAATGCTGTATTCGCTGCCTATAGATACCTAATGTGAAAAAAGTAATTAAGGGAGATGGTTTTACATTCCACGATACCTTCCTGTTGCCAGACATTATTTTATTTAAATGTTTTTTTGTTTGTTAATTTCTTGACATTCCCTTCCTTTGATGAATGGACATGCCGATTCATATTTTTGTATGATGAGCATGAAAAATGTAGACATGATATTTTCTTCAGTTTTTCTACAAACCTTAGCAACCACACATTTTTAAGTGGATCTTGCAAAAAAAAAAAATAATACTTTCCTGAGATCTTCTTTTTCAAGTTTCTTTTCTTTTCTTTTTTTCAAATTGAAGGTATAAAATACGGAACAGTGTTTTTCTCTGAATTCCAAAGTGTCAGTAAAACAGCAGCAGGACAAAACACTTCATGTTACAGGTTCAATGTTTCATTATCTATGCAAGTAAACCCACAGCACACACAAACACACAAACACACAAATAAGTCAAAAAGGCTTGTCGCCCTCTGACGTTTTGTTGACAATCATATGCACTCTCTGTCTTACACACTTACACACACTCTTAATTGTAAACCAACAACTTGACTATTCTAAGTATTCATTTTCCATGTTTATGAACAAATCTGTCAAGAATGGCACTTGTTGCTTTTTCTTTGCATAAACTTTTGTATTATGACTGTGATGACGAGTGTTTTCCACTGAGCAGACCGTGGTTATCGTCAGTGATTTTGTTGTCTGTCTTTTTTTTACATTTATGTCGATGGGTTGGAGCATTTATCAGTATATTTTTTACCAGTTGTATCACTTGTTAATGGAATGTGTCCATGGCTTTGGGAGAGTAAATATGATCGATTGTGAAATGTGTGCTTTTTTTTCATATACTACAAACATTCAGAAGATATTGTCAAAAACGGTTAACAAAATTGTTAAGCTGGTGTGGACCTCCGCATTTATTTAAAATCAGTTAATTGCGGTTGTCTATGCAGTATAAATGAAATTAAGCCTGGGGTTTTTAGACTGTTTTGTTATCTTATGGTAAGATGCAATCATCTTTATATGATGATATGATGGATGTGTATAGATAAACTTAAAGATCACCATTGATATACTGTATATTCCAAATGCATACACACTTTATTCATTCAACAAAATGCAGTTGTACAAACTTTGAAGTTGATTTTTTTTTTTTTTTTATCTGACAGAGCTGGGAGGGTTTTTTTATTAGTTCTGGTGAAATTTTCCTCAGTAGTGAGATCAAAAATAATATCACCACCTTTCTGTACATGACGTGAAATGCTCTCTTCATGTGGGTCAGATGGGGTTAAAAACAATCTGATCTAGTGCAGTATTCACAAACTCTGCAAGCAAGAATACGGGTGTATTAATGGGTGTTATATTCTTTGTGTGTGTGTGTGTGTGTGTGTGTGTGTGTGTGTGTGTGTGTGTGTGTGTTCGTGCATCACATGTGACCGAGACAGAAGACAGTATTTTGAAAGAAACTCAATGACCAGAAGAGTTGTTTCCACTTTAATTTACACAGTGTTACAATTGCATCCAGTGGACAGGTGGGTGGTTGTTCATCTTTTTTTTTTCTTTTTAATTATTCAGTGGCAGTTCAGTTCAGTGACAACTGAACCACAAATAAGTCCTTTTTTAAAACCTGAATCTGTTTTCTTCAGACCCTGTCCAATGACTTCTTTCTCACAGCGAGCGGCAGACACCTGGTGATATCACAGTAAAGCTGAAACCTGGGTGTGTTCCTCCCTTTACTACTGAATTCACATACACAAAATAATCTGGACATTCAAAGGCATCTTGAGAGCAGTGTCATCATTTTTGTCCCGTTACTCAGCACAGAACAAAAATGAGCTCAGTTGATGCTGAGGGAAACAGACCTGGACTTGGACCAGTGTGAGGACTTTTGGTATTCCAGGTAGATGACATGATGTGTTGTGGACAACAGGATACAAGTAGGGATGGATAATTACAGCCTATTTAACCAGCAAATGTGAACCCACCTCCCTGTGCTCTGTCCATTATCCCCTCCATCACCCCTCTTCATCCCTCTAGCCCCCCTCCCACCCTCTTCGCCCTGCCTCAACATAAGCGTCCGATGTCGTTCTTGGTGCAGCCTTGGTTACAGCACATCCCGGCCACACCGAGGGAAAAGCTCCTCTTCCTCCTGCTGGGTTTGGGCCAGTCAGCCGCTGGGTCTTGTTTCCCTAATAATGTAGGCAGCTGAAGCCCCTCCAGTGGCACCGGGTTGCCTGGTGGCTGCCTGTCTCCCAGAGCCCCAAACAGGGCCAAGAGGTCAGCCAGGGAGTAAGAGGAGGGCATCTGGAGAGGAGTGCGGCTATCTGTCAGCTCCACACCATGGTTCCAGGTGAGCTGGTTATCTGCCACTGAGACGTCGCTGTAGGAGCTGCTCTGGAAGGGGTCTGCAGGGAGGAGAAGGAAACATGGTCAACTTTTTAAAATCATCAGTTTATCTGAGGGAAATGAGGCTGAATATTACTAATGCAGTGCCTGGTGCATCTAAAAAATACTGCTTTCTACGCAGGAGAAACCTGTCAGATCAATTAATAAATCAATTAGTCCCTCAATTAACCTTAGAGTCAATATGTATAAAGTCTAGTGAAAATTACCTAGTCCTTAAAAGGCAAATATGAGCGAGGTAAGGTGTTTTTCCTTTTATTTAAAACTGCAGGTGGGATCGGAGGACTAACTATAATGATTATGATAATAAACCTCCATCAGTTATCAATATTGCGTCCATTTCCCATGTCGCCCACGTTAAACCATGAGCTGACCACGGTGCTGAAATCCGCGTCAGTCTGCGTTTTCACTGAAATGTGGAGAAAAGTGAGCTTCATCTGATGTAACTATCAATGGTAAACTTAATGACTTTATGAACGCTGTCATTTACGTCTCATACTTATTTTTATTTATTTATTTTTTAATAATTTATTTTTTTTCCGTCTATAGTTGAGGAAAAACACGTTTAGTCTATCAACTTTAGGCTACCCTTTCTCATAGAATCAGTCTTCTTTAAATTTAGCCCAATGTATGATTATTTGTATGTTTTGAAATATAGTCTAAGTATGTGACAGTCTATACAGCCTATGTTTTGTGTGGCTATCTTTCAGTACAAACCTCCGCAGTTCGTGTGCATGAGATAAAGACAGATGTGGAGGGGAGCAAACTCACCCGAGCCCCCCGGTGCGGTCCTCCTCCACCGGGAGCCGCCGCAGGTGAAGATGACCGCACGGATGAACTCTCTCCCGCAAAGTTTGACGCCGTAGTCCCGCGGTACGATCACCCTGTCCAGCCCGTCCGCCTCCACACACCAGCACAGACCAGCGACACACACCACGACCGCAGCGAGAGGCAGCCTCAGCAGCATTTTCACTCCCTTGGAGAAAAAAAAAGACCTGGGAGGACCAGCCGGGCTCAGGTGATGCTCCGGGCTCTCTGCGATCTGCAGCCGCTTCAAATCCCGTCTGAGTCCTCAAGATTTTCTGCTTTTTGCTGTCTGTGTTTGATCTGAACCAGGTGCTCAGAAGTTCAAAAAGATGTTTCTGTCAGTGTGTCCTGAGCGGATTTCCTCTTCTTCTACTCTCTTGGTCACTTGGAGCAACCTTATATACAGCAGTCCACACCTCTCCATGGTGTGAGTCACTGATCTGCTCATTAACCTTTTTCTTAACCCCCCACCCCACCCATCCCTCTCTCTCTCTCTCTCTCACACACACACACACACACACACACACATTAGTCAAACAGATGATAGTGACGTACTTGCAACTTTTTCTTTGGGTGCAATAACATTAAGGAATGATTTGCTCTGATATGATGTGATTACGCATACACCCCCAAGTCCTCAAAAAAAAAAAAACTTTTGATGAACTCCTCTCAACAATTTCTGTCATTTCTAAGGTGTTGTGCATCTTGATTAGACTGGGCTTTGGAGCTGCCCCATGTTAAACATGAATAAAATAGAAAGGGTACATGGCTCAAACACAAAAAACAAAGGAAACAACAGGGCCTCTGCGATATAATGTATTCTTTATTGACGTTAAAAACATGTTTTTTGTAGTGACTACTGCACTAAGCAAAGAAAGCAACTTGATGTCAAAACATAAATAAGAAATTATAAATGGCGTGCACCACCACCGTAAATTATCTCACCCCCATGCAATAACAATAACATTAATAATAATGATAATGACAGTACAGTTATTTGGCTCGGCGGGCCTTCTCTATGCTGTCAAAGGTTGGAGTCCCATGAGGAAGGAGCAGGCGGTCGTGCTCTGTGACCATGATACTCTCAGCCTCCCCTGAAGACACACCAGAGACAGAGTAACCACTGTGTCCCTTATTAGCTGCCTTGTTTTCTCTTCACTAATAAGCTGACTGAAGTGTCACATCCACAAGGTTAATTACAGGGATTCTGTTTTTTTTTTTTTTTTTTTTTTTCCCACATGAAGCAATGTGGAAGGAAACCATTCATTAGTCTGTTTATTCTCCAAATTTGGTGTTTTTGCCAGGACTATGCACTTCTCTCTTTAATGTCATAATACAAGCCTTTCTGATTACAGAAAAATAATCACCAAATGTAGTGCAGAGAGCACGGTGCTGCCTTTTGATGAAAATTAAACAAGCATCAACTGTCTAATACCAACCAAAATTACCTTTACACTTACTTTGTGTCAGGATTTAGTTAATTAAATGGTTTATAATCTCATCACAAGAACAAAACATCAGCACGTTAATGAGAAATGACTTGCAAATATGAGTAGCTTGCCCTTTTCTCTGCTCGTCAGGATATAGACTGTCAAAATAAATATCCCACCCTGATATCTATTTTTTCTCCTTTTAATAGATGCCACGATCTTTTTATTTAGCTAGGGAGGCAAAACCATGTGAGCAGGAAAACCTTTACATCAGAGAGGAGCTCATGTATGGAGTGACTGTTTAACCAGATTTCTCTGGACACCATTTGGCAGCTGACCCAGACCAAACCGCATTATAATTAACAGCAATGTAATTTGTAACCTCTTCCACCAACAAAGTTTTCAAACAATTTAACTGTCATGAGGAGGAGGCATTTTAATTGGACCTCTATTCCTTGAGAACAATGATCATCTTTTTCTCCCTGCTAATTTTGACAGAAACTTCTTCTCAACTGGACAAGAAAGTCCGTGTTGAGGGCACTTTCAATCTACAGCGGTTTGATTTGTTCAGACACTTTCAAATATTAACTTTGTTTAAACGTTTGCTCCTACGTTCCCTGTGATTCCACCTGCGTCAGGACTTAATGGCCTCCTAGGTGTGATGGACTGGCCTCAGGGCCCTGAGTCACAGCGGCATGACTTCACAACCCAAGAGATTGCTCCAGTCTTAAAAAGATTACTGAAAACTGGGAGACACACCTTTAGCAATGGCTGTCTCACATGTACACACTTCTCGTTCCACACACAGGGAGGTCTGCTTTACCTCTGGGAGCTTTGATGGACTCCTGCTCCTACTTTGACTTTGTGCATGAGCAGATCTGTTTCCTGTGTCGAGAAGCCTTCCTTCTTACCTGGCAAATCTGCCATTATAATAGCAATCAGCCACAGTTGCGCCTGGTTTTTAAAGGGAATGGCACTCTAATTGGTTTATTGTATGTTACACCTAAAACACACCCATGATTAATTAAGAGCCTGGCGCAAAAACTCTTTCCCACCATTAAATTAGCAAAAGTGGACTTTAGACCGAGCGTTTAGATCGTTAAAATACAGTTCTAATTGTTCAGAATCAGAAATGTCTCTCTGGTCATTTTTATGTCACTGCTACAATCCAGCAGCAAACCACTGTACTGCTTTGGTGTCATTAGTTTCCTTATGAGTTTTTTGTTAAATTATTTCAATACAGTTACATTCTGTTAAAATATTTGATCAGTTCTATCACAGGAGGGGGCAGGGTGTTGAGGCTGAGAATGGGTTGGTGTGGGGGAAAAATTGTGAAACTGTAAAAATGGTCACTTGTTTTCAGTACTGTACGTATCCCTGGATATCTATGAAAATGAGGAGACCATGAGTTTCATTAGACATAGCACTGATTAATGTAGATGTTTGGTATGTTTGACAGGGAAGAAAACACAATCGAGAACACAATGAAGAGACATCTGATCAAACTCTTTTAATGGATACAGGATATTTATGGTCTTTCCATGTTATTTTAATCTACTCCTTCATTGTATTTATTAATTAACCTTTGGCTATATGATTGGTAAAGCATTTCGGAGCAGTTATGTGATAAAGCGGTATATAAATAGAGGTTATTACCATGTTCCTCATCACTTAAAGAAAAAAAATGTAGCTTTGACCATTCCATTAATTATAATGAAAAACTGTAATATTCACGTGGCTGCTCCTATAATTCAGAGTTCTGTAATGTGCCAGTAATTACAGTTCTTGTCAGAAATACTTCAAAATAAGACTGGCTGTGTTCTGAGAGTCTCAATTTAATAGCTAAAGTCAACTTTGGGTCTTGCTGTAAAACTGAATTAATTGATTCAAAAGTTCACCAAATGGTTTATTTGATTTCACTGCACAATAAAAAAAAAAGTAATATATGAAGTGTTAGAGCGAAGTGAACTGATAAAACGGCTCCCCGGTCTTACCTCTCATACGATAAATCAGTGTCCCATAGGCCATGTCCATCTGATAGGCCAGGACGAAGCTGAGGGGAACGACGGGAGCGAACAGACCTGGCTTTTTCTTCTTAATGGCACTGAAAGAAGGAATAAAGGTAGAGCCAGATGGCAGGGTGGGGGGTGGGGGGGGCAGAATACAGAATGCACAAAGAATAAGAATAAATTTGGCATTAGAACAGGCTGTGTTCTGTTGAAGCAAAATGTGCAGCACTAGTTCTGGTTACTGCTGAGGGGAATTCAGCTTGTGTGTCCTGTTTTCTCAGAGTCTCCGTGTGAGTGGGAGAGCATAAGTTAGTACGTATGCTGTGTGTATGGATACCCCTCCCATCTCTTTTCATTTTTTATTCCTCGACTCTCCCCCCACCTTCTCTGGCGATTGCTGACATCCCTGCACCGGGCGTTGTTATTATGACGACAACGATGATGCTGACCGTGTTAGTTATCATATCCTGTGCCACGTAAGGACAATTATTCTGTTTATAGTGCTATATAAATAACATGCATGCAAACTGGTTAGGGGTGGAAAAGGCGAGGAAGATGTGTGAACACGGAAAACACAGATGTGCTCGGGGGCTCCAGGGAATAAGTTCTCTAGACAAATCTCGTAGGGTGACGCATGTTGGATTCAAAACGGCAAATTCCACTGACTGGTAAAAAGTGTGCATGTCTGAAATAAAAGTTGGTTTGGAGTGAGGCAAGGCGGGGCAGGTACACAGGAGGTCAGGGTGCAAGGTGGCGTCTGAGAAAACAGGTTTTCTGCAGCAGAAAATGGAGTAAAGGCGTTTGCACACCAAGTCCCTATTTTTCACGTTGCCATTTTGTAGCCATTCAACTGGATCCTCAGATCTTCTGGGTCCAGCCTCAAAACACTGCAACATCCAGACATGATCCTGGTTAGCAGCTGTCCTGGGATCAGTCTGTTTATCACACTTTTCTGCAGAGCTGATAGACTCAGTATTTCCGTGCTGTGCCAGTGATCCCAGTAAGTCCAGTCGTGCGTAACGGCTGAGTTTCCTATGTGCTTAGTTTGTGCTTAGTTTACACCTTCTTGACAGTCTATTAAATCATTCCATCAATTTATTACTTGTTGAGAAAAAACACAGAAAATCGAACCAGTTCCAAAAACTTTGATGACGGGCGAAAGTGTCAGAGTCGGTGTGTAAACATGATTGAGGTCAAATTTATTTTTAAACGTGCGATGGATCAAAAATATGGACTTGGTGTGCAAAGGCCTTTACTCTGCAGTTCTGACTGAGGTGTGAAGATCATTTCATCACTTGGACGTCAGGAAGGAATTTGACTGCCGTGTCTCTAGCAAACACACAGACAAACACAGACACACATCTCCCTTTTTCGACATACACACATGTTCACCATCAAGTCATAGAGAAGCACTGGTAAAGGCCACTGGACTTCAAGGTGTGATTAACGCTGCTGCTGTGAAGCTCTAGATCAGTGAGGCTCACACCTAACAGCTACCATACGCAGTTGTCATGTAAGTGTGTATTCAGCAGAGGAACCCATGAAAACAGTCACAACACGTGATAGTATAAACACACCGCATGCAGCTACCACACAAACTCTCTTAGGCCAGACAAAAATAATTTCTGGGTTCCGGTTCCCGACCAAGTGTCCCATTTAACCCCCGAGTCAGGTTATTTTATTGGCCTCTGTGTAAAAATAAAATAAAAAAATAAAATAAAGGCACTATGCGACCGAGTGTGACCTTGTTGGCATTGGTCAAAAGTTAAGCAGGGCTTTTATTTTGATCTATGTTGCACTCGCCTTATTTGTGATGTTCTCGCGTAACTTCGGAAAATAACTTCATGGAATCACGCGCCACCGACAGCACTGGCTGAAAAGAATGGACTTCCGCACGGTGTGTGTGATTTGTCCTCGCAACCCACCAGTGAAAATAATCCGACTACAATAGAAAACCTTTGCAGATGTAGTGAATGAGGTGAAACAATGCCATTGTAGATTTGTAATTAGCCAAGCTTCACCGTGGAGCTTGGCTCTATGGCGGTGGGCGTGATGGGTGTATTCGACATCAGCGCTGCGATGCGAGCCAGAGACATCTCCCTCTGCTAGTAATAATAATAATAATAACGCTGCGGTCCATTAAAAAGGTAACTTATGCAAATATAAGTAAAATAAATATATTGAATTAATTATATTTACAAAGCAACCCATGCATCGCTTCCGAAAATAAAAAAAAAAGAATAAAATAAAATAAAATTCCTACCTACCCATCCTTCCCATGAATAAATAAAATAAAATAAATCCCCCCTACCCATCTTTAAAATGCTAAATAAAAATAAAATAAAATAAAATAAATTCCCTACCTATTCATGCCCTTAAATGACAAGGAACCGGCCTTATGTCTGTTTTTGGAGTGTGTGTCCTCTGGTATGTAATCAGCCATGCTTGTGTAAAACTGCATATACAAACAAGTGGACTGACCCCACAGTGAGTCCCATTGTGGCCAATGCGAAGAAAGTGCCAAAATATTTGAGGAACTCTCTGGACCAGGCAATCTGCATGGCCATCTGCCTCTCTCTCATCTGGTTCTGCATCAGGATCTGACGCTCCATCTACACACACACACACACACACACACACACACACACACACACACACACACACAAAGACAGTAGAAAGGACATAGACACAAGCATGTTACTTCTAACGCAGGTCCCCCACTAAGCCTGCTGGTGGTGCTAGAGGGAGGGTCATGAAGTCAAGTGACAGTTTTTTAGAGCTGAAAACACATTATCATTTGATATTTTGCGGCAGTATCATGGGAATTTGAGCAATACAGACCGGAAATTCCCTTTTTACTCATGTTCCGTACATCTACACTGTTTCCCAAAAAATTCTATGGTAACACTTTGTTTTAGTGGGCTGTGAATTTCATGGTAAGTGGGTGACAAATAGCGAGTCAGTTTCAGTTTTAAAAAGTTTCAGTTTTAAAAATATTTTGAGGTAAAAGATGATAATTTGGGTGTAATTTTAAAGACATTTTAAATGTTACGTGCTAATTATCACCAACTTACTATGAAATTCACAGCTCACTAAAATTATATGTTACTGATTCTGCAACTCGTCATCCCTGCAGGAAGTTTTCATCTCCAGGTGTTTGTCTCTGTTGGCTCAAACAGTTGCTGTACGTGATGGATAGTAAAGCCACAATAAACAAAATGACAATTCAGATGGGAGCCAACTCAAATGATAAAGACGTGGAATAAGAACATAACTGAATGGCTGACTGGCCTGTCTCGCTACTAAATTTCATGCACATCTAAGGCATTTCCAGTTGAGTCTAAAGTTCATCTTTTTCTGATTCTGATTACTGTAGCTTTAAGCAGCCACCACTGTGTTGAGATTAGGGCTTAAGGATATAGCAAAAAAAAAAAAATCATAATGTGATTAATTCCACAGATACTGATATTGAAATTTAGTAGATATCATCATTTGCACCATGATTTTAATTTTCACAAAAAAAAAGAAAAAAAGAAAACGACACTAATGTGGGTTTTGCTGGGCGCTGTACCAAACAAGCATACTTTCTGACATACGGAAAAAATGATTTGTAGGCCAGGACATCACACTTTATCTACAACAATGTTTTGTCACACTTTTCACCTTTATCATAAAATTGCAGCTTTGGCGATTGGTGTATTGCACATATTGCACATATTGCCCATATTGCGATTTTGATAATATTTTTCAATTAATTGTTAAATCCTAGCTGAGAATACCTGACCACTAAGGACGGTGCAAAATGACGGATATAAGAGCAGCAACACAGAAACACACAGACAGGTGGAGGAACATACTGATTCCTTTTAACCTTAGAAGTATACATTAGGCAGAGAGAGAAAGAGAGAGAAAGGTATTCAGACAGACAAAGAGAGAGTGGAGAGAGAGAGAGCCCGTCTCCTGAGAGGCTGTATCCAAGCTCATGAACCTAAATCAGATGACGTGGAGCTCATTGTCCACTGTTTCCTGTTTCACAAACACTCATGGCTGCATGCACACTCGTACGCACTTACTGTGCGGCACTGGCCATTGTGTGCAATGAGTGACATTCTTCAGTAAAAAGCTTATTATTCTAGGAAAAGTCACTGTGTCAAAGATGAGCCTTTATTTCCACTCAACATGAAATTAAGACTCGGCGAGTGATGATGCTGAGGCGTAACAAAAGACAAAAAGACTGGAGTGGCATTCAAGTGTGCACAAATGGACATTAATGGACATGGAAATTATAGCATGTCAGAGAAGCATGATTTCAATTTCTCCTCATCTCTCCTCACTAATGTAACAAATCTGTATGTATGCATTAATAGCTGAACATCACCTGGCATCAAAGGTAAAAGTAAAGAAAAAGATCATGCTAAAAGTTTTTTTTATACTGCGTAAAGACAAGTCCGACCAAGCACGAATACCAGCCCATGAGAACTAACTCCTTACCGTATATGAATGAAGTTTATGAACAAAAGATGACTATTAAACAATAAACATATTACAAGGCATCTGTGGGAATATCAGCACCCTAAAGGTCAGAGGGTTCGAAGTGGACGTGGCTCTGTGGCCATGAGGTAAACGATACAAAACCAAAACCCTGGACTGGCCATAAAAGATTTTTGCAGCTCCACTGAAACAATAACAGTATCTCCAAGTCTAATTTGGACTGGTGCTGAAATCTGAGCACCTCAGTCATCGTTCATGCAATTTGCTCTGTGGGAAATCCGTGGGATACACTTGCATTACGTAGCTATGACAACGCAACTAGCCTCATCCGTGCATTGGGTGTAGGCTACGTTTTCATGTAATTAGCCACTGAAATAACACTATGAGACAACCGGAATGAAACTTCACAATAAGATGTTCCTTTTTTTTTAAATGTGGCAGGTCTGGATCACGGAGCGGTCGCTGTGTGGCTTTATTTTTCAATGCTGTATAATTCATGGGTCAGTGTGAATGTGTGCAGTTTGTGCATCAGGGCTAATAAAAGCAAACATCCTCATTTCACCTTCCCTGCTTATCAAAAGAAACCACCAAAAACAAATTGATATCGGTGCTGAAAATGAAGCTATAGCAATTTTATAGTCATTCTCTGGATCGCCATCATTTTCTGCTTTTACATAGTTATACCAATCAGTTGGTGTGCATAATTAAAATAGCACGATCACTCAACGGTCTTACGCATTGAATACTTGAGGAAATGAGGTGTGAATAAAATCAAGGAGTTTAATTAGCTGATTAAACCGCGCTGTGACTGAAACAACGGCAGCAGCAATGGGGAAGGAAAAACTTCAGACCAAGAAAAAAAAAAAAAAAAAAAACAGGGAGGCTAAGCTGTAAACAAGCTGTGATGCTAGCAGGTTGAAGCAAAAAGTACTTCACCTAATGAGGTGCAATTATAAATCCAGCCAAATATGGAGTTCAAAGCATCTGTTACACCACAGGACCCTTCAACCCAATTTGAGAAGATCAAACACAATGCTGGAGACCAGACAGGTAATATTCAGAAGACATGTGTCAGTGAGTCAGTACATCTGCTGATATGGCATAGACAAAAATCAGCAAGGATCTTACCTGCGCCACTGCCTTGAGATGAAACCCAGAGGTGCTAAAACCTGGATGTGCTCCATTAAATTGTGCACCTATTAAAATGCTGCATCTACATCCAAATGGTCCACTCCATGTAGTGCCAGTGACACCATGCTCTGTTACTGTGCCACATTTTGTCCTATCCACTCCCACACAGTCTGCTTCTCACTATTAATGTCCTGCAGAAACACTGCAGGACTTTTACAGAACACTGGCAATACAGAAATGGTGTTTTAGGGTGGATTGTCGCTTTAGCCTCTGTGGAAAATTTCTCTACAAGCCTCAGGTGGTCAACATGAGAGAACACTGCGTGGAAAATTGCTGGAACAGCTTGAACAATCAAAAGAGTTTGTTCTTAAAATGAGTAAGACTGCCAACCTACAGTATAATGATGAATAATACTGAACTCAACAAGCTCACACTGCTTTAATAATATGATAATATTAAATAAATAACCAAAGGCATTTAGAAGCTTAATTTGATTACTGAGAAATATAGCGTTAATTTTGACATTTGACCTTTAAAATACACCACCAACAGAGTATCATCGTCATCCCAGTGTGAATAGGGTAGCCTATATTTTGAAGACAGCCTTGAAAGTAAGACGTGGATTATAACACGAGTGGCTGTGAGACAGTGAGGAGACCAAGCACAGAAGAAAAAGCAAAAGTAAATCAGAGTCTACTGTGAAGGTGACGAAGTGAAAGTCGAGCTGAATCATACGGGGAAGTTCACTGACATTTCCTAAAGGACACGAGGCAGAGAGCATGCAGGAAACCACACGGAAAACTGAGAATGGAGGAAAGAAAGAGAAGAGGGAGAGAAAGCAAACAAACAAAAGTCATCAATCCAGTTACTTACAACTAACACACTAAGTCATACCACGTCTTTTTTTTTTTTCCAGCCAAGTACGCAAAGCCAAACTTTTTTTTGGGTCCATGTAAGTCATACTGCAGGTGGCCTACTTGACTGTTTCTGCTTCAACATTTAAGTAACAATCCAAAGTGTTCTGCATATTTTGCATCATCTAAATAAGACTTCTGAATTAACGGACATACTATGCACTGTGTGGTACGTAGTGGTTTCCAACAGCCTTTGGTATTTGTAAAGAGGTTTAATGGCAATACTTCCCCCTAACACTTGGGTCTCAGAATACAGTATTTCCTCAGTAGATAGATGCCTTATGTCTGGATTTAATATTTTAAAATGCTAGACAAGAGATGCAAAGGGAACAAACAGAATAATATATAATGTAAAATGCCTCCTGTTTCTTCAGGTTGACTAAATCTGGTGACATCATTTTTGTCCATTCTCAGCATCTGGGAAACGCCTGGTGGTAAAGCATTTGGCACTGATGCATCAATTATACCTTAATCCCATCTGTTTCTCTGTAACTTTCTCAGTAAACTCAAGTAGAGGTTACACGATGCCTTTGGCAAAAAAGAATAAATGCAAGAGGTCATTTATTCTGCATGCAATCAGGCTATTCAACTGCAGATCAGATCAAATCAGATTTTTAACTCAGCTGTTGCTATGATGTTGCTGTTTGTGATCTGAGGCGCTCCTTCGTGGGTGATGTTGTGGTATCATGTTATCTATGCTGTGCTCCCATTCTGTGTATATGTCATGCACAAGTATTTTGTGATCAGATGTGGATTTTGTGGCTGATGTGCTCCTTCGTTGATGACACTGTAATTGTGCTGGAAAGTTTTATATTTATGAATGTAATGTTTTAATGACGGATGTTTTTAAACGAACTGCAAACTTAGTCAAAGATAACTTCAAGTCATCAAATGTCAAAATCACCACCACACTGGAGAAAAACTGACAAATACATTTATGATTTTTCTCTTTGGGAATGAAAATCCACTTACTGCTCCAGCTGACATGATATATGGTGATGTGATGGATGTCAAACCTTCTTGAAAGCTGACACACAGTGCTAATTGACTCAACCGAGTATATATACACATATATCCATATATACAGTACCAGTTAAAAGTTTGCACACACCTTTTCCTTCACTGTTTTTTCTTTATTGTTATTATTAAAACAAATTCTGGCTTGTTTAACACTTTTTTTTAGTTTTCTACATAATACTGTATATGTTCTTTCATAGTTTTGACGTCTTCGGTATTAATCAACAGTACAATGTAGAAAATAATAAACAAAAACCATTGGATGAGAAGGTACTTCCAAAATTTTGACCAATAATGATTACACACACACACACACACACACACACACACACACACACATTTAAGTATGTATGCATGTGTGTTCTTCATATGACGTGTGCACTAGTTATGAGCTATAAGTGACAGCAGCAGGGGGTCAACACAGCCATTAAAAGCCTTACAGGGAACTCTTTGCTCACCCGCTCCGGCTTTACACTCCAACCCCTTCAAGCCAAGTGGATCCGGAAGAAAGGCACTACCCTGTTATTAGCAGCTGATACCTTTTCTTAAAAATAAAGTGAATGAAACTGTCTCAGCTTTCAACTGTTCTTCAGATGTGTGCGTCATACGAGCATACCCTTCTTCACTACATTTTGCAATCATGTGAATCAAAGACAAAGCTCAGTGACGCCGGCTTTAAGTCCAAATCAAGCGAGTGGCAAGGACTCATTTGCTGTAAGTGATGTGACTTGGCAACACTGGCGAGCAATCATCTTTGACATCTTAATGCAGGGGAAGGCATCGGCAACGCTGCTCAAATATCCTGAAATTGCCAGTGTCGATCATACTCATTAAAGTCGGTGTGAAAACACAAATTGGATGTTGATAAAGAGACGCAGTCGCTGAAATTATTTCTTGTTACAGACAATAACATTCGTCCCCGAGCAACCCTAAAGATTTTTCATTAAATGATCCATTTTATTAAGCTGTATAATGTTCAGCCAATATCTGAAAGATTTCATGTATTCTTAAAATTTCAACCTTTGCTATTGTACATGAGAAAAAGAGAAATATGTAAACCATATCTTACTAACTTACATTTACATGATTTTGAAATAATATATAATTGACAAGTTTCTGTGCGAATTGACAACAAATTCACACGGAATACACGTTGTTTGAGAAATGCGTCTGGACAAAAAAAGGTGCAACCCACACATGCTGTATTTCAAACCAGAGGTCGACACAACATGCCTGAATAATTTTATATGTAGGAGGAAAACGATCCAAATCCACTACAGCAATCCACACACACCACATCCTGGCCTGTGAGTCATTCCCACAACCCAAAGGAAGACATTCTGAAACTCAATTGCTAAACCTTGGCGATCACTGAATGATATTAGCCATCATCAACCACATTTACAGCTGGACGAGGAGGGAAAATAAAGGGGGGCAACAAGACAATGCACCTTTTGAGGGTAAGTCAGATAATGACATTGTTGTTATGACAGCCACATATCCCACCTGCTGCCCTGCACCTTACAGGCATGAATAAATCACAACATATTGGCCACAAAATGAAGAAAAAAAAAACCCTTTTGTTCGTTTAGATGAAAAAAAAAAAGAATTAATGATTGCAATAAAGCCTCTGTCTATGAATGGAAACACTGCGACGCTAAGCAAGATATCCCTTTCTGTCTTTTACACCATGAAAAGAAAGAAAGGAACAACAGATAGATAGATCTGATGGACAGATGGGCGGATTTCTGTACACCAAACAACCCAAAGTGTCAGATTTTTTATTTTAATTTCTAGTGGTGATCCCAAGGTTTCCAAAGATTTTACACATCCTGCTGTATTACAGGGAATTGTGTATAAAATGATGCACAAGACATGTACATTTTCAACCTGAGGTAATAGTGCAGACACAAAACAACGCTGGATTTGAATATTTCATTGAAAATAAGAATAATACAACCTCAGTGTATTCAATTCAATACCATACTTACACTATATTACCAAAAGTATTCGCTCACCCATTCAAATGATCAGAATCAGGTGTCCTAATCACTTGGCCTGGCCACAGGTGTATAAAATCAAGCACTCAGGCATGCAGACTGTGAAACAAGACATTTGTGAAAGAATGGGCCGCTCTCAGGAGCTCAGTGAATTCCAGCGTGGAACTGTCATAGGATGCCACCTGTGCAACAAATCCAGTCGTGAAATTTCCTCGCTCCTAAATATTCCACAGTCAACTGTCAGCTCTATTATAACAAAATGGAAGCGTTTGGGAACAACAGCAACTCAGCCACGAAGTGGTAGGCCACGTAAAGTGACGGAGAGGGGTCAGCGGATGCTGAAGCGCATAGTGCAAAGAGGTCGCCCACTTTCTGCACAGTCAATTGCTACAGAGCTACAAACTTCATGTGACCTTCAGATTAGCCCAAGTACAGTACGCAGAGAGCTTCATGGAATGGGTTTCCATGGCCGAGCAGCTGCAGCCAAGCCACACATCACCAAGTGCAATGCAAAGCGTCGGATGCAATGGTGTAAAGCACGCCGCCACTGGCCTCTAGAGCAGTGGAGACGCGTTCTCTGGAGTGATGAATCACGCTTTTCCATCTGGCAATCTGATGGACGAGTCTGGGTTTGGAGGTTGCCAGGAGAACGGTACATTTCAGACTGCATTGTGCCGACTGTGAAATTTGGTGGAGGAGGAATTATGGTGTGGGGTTGTTTTTCAGGAGCTGGGCTTGGCCCCTTAGTTCCAGTGAAAGGAACTTTGAATGCTTCAGGATACCAAAACATTTTGGACAATTCCATGCTCCCAACCTTGTGGGAACAGTTTGGAGCGGGCCCCTTCCTCTTCCAACATGACTGTGCACCAGTGCACAAAGCAAGGTCCATAAAGACATGGATGACAGAGTCTGGTGTGGATGAACTTGACTGGCCTGCACAGAGTCCTGACCTGAACCCGATAGAACACCTTTGGGATGAATTAGAGCGGAGACTGAGAGCCAGGCCTTCGCGACCAACATCAGTGTGTGACCTCACCAATGCGCTTTTGGAAGAATGGTCAAAAATTCCTATAAACACTCTCCTCAACCTTGTGGACAGTCTTCCCAGAAGAGTTGAAGCTGTAATAGCTGCAAAAGGTGGACCGACATCATATTGAACTCTATGGGTTAGGAATGGGATGGCACTTCAGTTCATAGTATGAGTAAAGGCAGGTGAGCGAATACTTTTGGTAATATAGTGTATGTGCAATAACCTGTGCAATAATCCATATTCTATACCATACTTATGTGCAATAACCTGTGCAATAACCCATATTCAATACCATACTTAGGTGCAATAACCTATAGTGCAATAACTCCTGTCCATGTTTGCACTTGTACATATATTTTTTCTTTTCTTTTCTTTCTTTTTATTCTATATATATTTATATTTATATTTATATTCCTTTCTTTATTTTTCTTGACTAATTACTCTTTTTACTTTACACTTTGAGTGGGAGTTGTTATTGCAACAAAAAGTAATTTCCCCCTGGGGATCAATAAAGTATTCTGATTCTGATTCAGTGAAGATGCTGTAGATGTGCCACTGATGTACAAAGTGTTATTATTTCCCCCTACCTCTTCTTGAGGCTACTTGAGGGGAAATTACAGCTCAAAAGGGTTAATATTGTGTCAGCAAGTGCACTTGTCTCACCTGCAGCCTGGAATTGACAAGCATGAACTCCTGCTGCTTTTTCAAGTTTGCATCCATGGATTTAGACAACAGGAACCCCATGGTGACGTTTGTGCTGTTGATTTAAAACACATAAAGCAGCACAAGATCATGCACTTTACCCAGCTGTTACACACCAATACACCATCAGGCACAATAACACAAAGTGTACTCCGAGGTCCAGCGGCTTAGTGACTGAAGTGTAAAATCTCTGTGCATTAACACAGAGAAGCAACGTTAAGTCTGCAACTTCATTTTCAAGCTTTGCTGAATCAAATAAATAGACGCTAACTCTGTTTTACATTCAGGTTTTGTAAGCAAAGAGGTATTGGTCGATTTATCTGCTGTCGCTATAGCATAAAGCTGGATTATTAACTCAAACTGGCTGACGTTAGTAAGCTAACTAACTACCGGTAACTAAGTAACGTTAGCTTCCGGAAAATAAAGCTTTTAAGTGACAATATTTCACCTTGTGGGTATCTTGGCTGACTGAAAACGAAAGCGTTACGCTGCCAACTATATGTCACAGACAGCTGCAGATTAAAACAAGAATGTAAAATAAGCCTGAAGAGGTCTCAAGGTCATGTCTCTGACAAAAGACATAATGAGTATCGACGCCCAATAAAATAAAAATCGCTTTTGGTCAAAACTTCTTCTTCTTCTTCTTCTTTTGCATTTCCGGCAGGCTAGACGCCCCATGGCGTGATGCTGCCCTCTACTGTCCGTGTTAACACTTTGCATGTCATCAGTTGGCTACTCTTCTGTTAAATAAAGGCCAGTAGACAGCAAGACCGCCTTCCCAATGAGTGGATTATTCTTTTGAAATTTTTTTTCTTTAGACTTAGACTTTCTTTATTGTCATTGCACAAAAAAGAAGAAAAAAAAAAGAAAAACACAGCAGTGAGTTTTTTGCAACGAAATGTCGTTGCTTGGCTTCCGGATTACAACAGAGATGGAATTGTGGGGCAGTTTAAATAATTAAAATATAAACTATATAACTAGTGCGTAAAAAAACTAAAGCTAAATAATAATGAGTGCAAGAAAGAATAAATAGATAACACAGAATCAACAGTGTAAACAACAGGATAAACTGTAAACAACAGAAACATCGTAGCAGCAGGATGGAGAGTATTTTGAACAGGTCTTTGTCTTTGAGCTACAGGTGTTGCACATAAACAAAACTACACTGCACAATGCTGCACTGTTTCCCTGTTTCCACTTTCACACAGTCCACCTTGAGTCCAGTAATTTTAGGCCAAAATTGGGGTCAACCTAGGACAAATTGCAAGAGAAGCAAACTCAACTGATTTTGTATCCTCAGTTTGTCCTGAGTGAGGGAAAAAAAGTCCCAAGAAATCCCATTGGTGGAAAGTTTTGAAAATCACCTATTTATAACCACATATTACCAAAAAACACTGTTTTTAACACATGGTTCAAATTTTTACTTTCAGATATCACTATGAAAATTCACAAGATGATTACACACACAAAGACAAGAAAAAAAGTCAGTTACAAGTTCTTTGAATTATTCTGTTTACACATGCAAATCACACATTATCTTATTTGATATGCGCTAATAAGGAATAAATGCCAGAAGAGACATTTAAACAGTAAATTAAAAGGTTACTACATATATAGTAACCTTGAATTAAAAGGTTACTATATAACTGAATTAAAAGGTTACTATACATATAGTAACCTTTTAATTCACTGTTTAAATATCTGTTCTGGCATTTATTCCTTATATTCCTTAATAGGGCATATCAAATCAGATCATGTGTGATATGCATGTGTAAACAGAATAATTCAAAGAACTGGTAATTGACTTTTTTTCTTGTCTTTGTGTGTGTAATCATCTTGTGAATTTTCATAGTGATATCTGAAAGTAAAATTTTGATCCCTTTCCCCTGTGTGTTAAAAACAGTGTTTTTTGGTATTAAATGGTCATATAGAGGTGATTTTCAAAACTTTCCACCAATGGGATTTCTTGGGACTTTTTTTTCCCTCACTCAGGACAAACTGAGGATACAGAATCAGTTGAGTTTGCTTCTCTTGCAATTTGTCCTAGGTTTTTTCATAAAATGACTGGACTACTAAGCCTAAGTTTGGCCAGCTTGACTGATCCTTCCCTGCTGAGCCCCATGGTAATGTATGTTGTTGTTGTTTTTTAACAGACCCTTGAAGTAGAATGGCCCTTTTCTCATCTCCCCCCTTCCTTTTCAAGCTTTGCTTTAACAAACCTGCAGTATTCTAATTCAATAATTTAAAAATGTTTTGATGCCTTAATCACCATGTCCTGTGCCTGACAATAGAGGACAGAGGAGTCTATAAGTGCCATCTCAGGCAGTGAGCAGTCAAAACCACCAGCACCACCACCTTTCCACCCGGATGTAGTGGATCCATTGCTGTAGGATTCCTTACACAAGTGATCCGCTCCTCATAACTCTTCGTACCATTCTTACCAAGTAGCATCTATTTAGGTTACTATAGTCACTGTTATGCATCCTATAAAACAAGTCACTGTAGGATGTCATTGTTCCTGGGCAGGCATCAGCAAACAAGATCACTAATTTATTATGCAGCCACTGTCATATCTCAAGAAAAGGCTGTGAATATGGCAATTGTAGAAAACTATTCTAAGAGTTCAGTGCAGACTATTTATACCATGTGGAATGGTTATTGGTTATTTAATTGAAAAATGGCTCCCTCTGTTGGTATTTGTGAGTGTCTTACCTGTTGGAGGGTCCATATCTAACCAAGCACTCACAAAGAGCCCTGTTTTATTATGTAATTTGAATATTACAGGGAAGAAATAAACTTATTTAATTGTGAACTTGAGATGAAAAAGGTTTATAAACACTAGCAAACTAACAATACACCTCAAATGATTTTTCCCCCAAACTGTGTCGTGTTTATCACTTTTGATTTGTTGAATCAAAGTTCAAAATGACAGTGCACTGACCCAGTGATCCAATGAACCAGATCAAGCCAAGCTATCTCATTTCATTAACACAGTACATCTGTTGTTGAGAAGCCTGTTGTAATTTCATCCTCCTGGATACCTTAAAATACTGCATTTATACCATTGTTTTTGAGGCCAAATAGCCAGCAACAGAGGCACATCTTGTTACAAAGTACAAATACAGCTTCAGGAAATGTAGGAAAATAAACTACGCCATTCTGAAATACCTGTGGCTAGAACTACATTATTAGTTTAATTAAAATATTTTCATTTTGGCTTTTAAAAATCATAAAATTAATATTTTAGGCAATGATATCTATGTAAAAGTATCTTATTACAGACTCTAGTACGATTCTGTCACCTACAGGGTACAAACAATAAAATACAATGGCAGTTACAGCCTACACAGAGTTTAGTACCATCTGACATGTCTCATAGACACCTGTTGCCAATTGTGGGTTTCCTCATAGTCTCAAAAAGGCACAAGTCTCTGTTGACGTTGTCTTTGAACATTTTGTGGTATAGATGGAATGAAGCCGTCAAAAATATAAAGATTTTCCAAAGGGGTTTCCAAGGAGTGCAGTGGAAATGAATCATTACAGACAAACAAAGTCAAAATTCAAACTGCCCAGTGATTTAGTGGCATTGATATAATCTGAAATGCTGTCACAATCTTTTCTGTTTGAGATTGCTTTGGTTTTTCCCTGTTTTTTTTTTTTGTTTTTTTTTATAAACAGGCTGTAAGCTGGCTTACAGTGTTCCTGTAAACCAGAGCTGTGTTTCCCATGCAGACCTGTCATAGGTTTTTGCCCTGTCCTTGCGGTACCTCTCCCAGAGCTCCTTGCCTGGTCCCTGTTCTGTCTCCCCTGATAGGCTCAGTTTGTATTTAAGATTTGCTTTCAGTTCTGTTCGTTCCCGTTGTTGCCTTCGGTTTTGTATTCCTGACTACAGCTTCAGTAAAGACAGTGTCAGCTTTGCCTTCCTGGTCTGCTTTTTATTTCACATTTCTGCTTTTTTTCAGCAGGATACTGCTCTGGATAAAAGGGTCACGGCCATTCACTGGGAAACTATTGAGCACAAGTCTTTCAAAACTCTTCCTCCCCTCGCGTGTAAAGCCTCAAAGCCTGATAGCCAGTCTGCACATCTTCCATGTCCAGCTCACCAAGGCTGGGTCCCTGTCTGTCCAGACTGTACCGCCTGTTTCTCTGGAGCCCCCTGTTCAGCCTTCTTCCCCTGCTGTCACCACTCCCACCTCCAGTGTCTCCTCTTGCACCTCCACCTCAGCCAAGTCCTGCATCTGAATGTTCCTGGGCACCTGTCTGACAATGGGAGTAAACACATTTCCCGTCAGGCTCCCAGGCTCTATGGCAAGTTACCCCATCACCTTTGGGTTGCATGACCACCATGCCGCTCCCATCCAGAGCTTCTCCAGCTGGTTCCTGTCTGCTTCCAGTTCAAGAACCTGCCTTGCAACCTTCAGTCTTCCCTATACTATGGTTGCCCCTGGCCCCAGTGCCTCCTGCCTGCAGCTCCAGCCCTGCCTCCTCTGCTCCAGAGAACAGCCTCAGTTTCTTTGCCTCAGCTCCAGCCAGCAGTCCCTGCCCAGCCACAGAAATCCTACTTAGCCTGTGACACCCCGTCCTGCAGTTCCTGCCCGGCCTGTGACCTCCCAGCCTTCGGTGCCTCTGCTGGAGACGCCCCAATCAGCTGAGCCCTCTAGTCTATTTCCTGTTTACTTGCCAGATCTGCTTTCTGTTTCCCTGCCAACTCTGTCAGATCTGCCTCGTCTTGTGTCCAGGACAACTCCAGCTCAGTCTATGGTTGACTTGCCAATGTCATCAGTCTGGCCTGCTGAGTCACTGTTGCTCAGGTGTCTTCGCTGTCCAGCTTCCCATACCCCATACTGTCAACTGACTCTATTAGTCACCAAACTGTTGTCATCTGGCCTGTTCTCAGATGCCACTCTGATTAACATGGACATTTAAGGTTGCAAGATACATCTTTTGTCAGTCTCATGCAAGATGGAAACTCCACTTGGCTGAACAACCTGATGTAATTTGGAGCTTCTACCTGCTATTGTAGAATTTCTTCCAAAACATGTCATTGTATTGTCATTCAGTTCAAATTTCTAGGTTTCCCAAGTGACGTGTCTATAAAGGGAAGTGTGACAGAGAGGGAGAGAGAGAGAGGGAGAGAGAGAGAGAGAGAGAGAGAGAGAGAGAGAGAGAGAGAGAGAGAGAGAGAATTGCCATTTGTCCTAAGGGTGAAATTTGTCTTCGGTTTACAGCAATTAACAGCACACCACCTCAAAGGGAAAATAAACAGTTGAACTGCTATACCCGTCAAACCTGTCTCATTTTCTTTGTATTTCACTGTATATTTTCCAAAGTTACCTGAATGAATATTACTGTTGCACATACAGACAGACAGAGGATTTGGTGGCCTAAGCACTATAAGGCCACCATGTCTGTTTATTAATCAGGAATATTAACTAATGGTCTTGTGACTCATCCTGCGTGTTTCCCTGCCTTCTGCCAAATGCATGCTGGGATGGGCTCCTGTGTCCCTACATTTAAATAGTGGGCTATGGAATAGTTTGAAGTACCTGCAAAAGTTTAGACACCTTGGATGTGAAATGTGTGGTTGAACATACACAGAATGTTAAGTTTATGTATTATCATCAATACATGCTTATGTGGACAGACTGCGGACAGACTGCTGGTCTTTTAACCCAAAAGGTTATGGGTTCGAATCTCAAGCTACATTGCTTTTTGCCCCACATGTAAATTAGGGATCCCTCAAATTCAAATTCAATTCCCTTTGAAGCTCACATTAAGTCGAAGACCCCGTCAGTTCCTGCTTCCCTGTTTCTTCATTTACAGTAACTGTAATGCGTTCCTTCTAGAGATATGGGTCAAGTGTGTGTGTGTGTGTGTGTGCCATTTATGTGGTGGGGTGCTAATGGGCCACCTCCTGTTGTTTTGAGTTTGCATTGCTGTAGTTATTATTTACTTACTTTTTATTGCTATTTAAGGTTAACTCAGTGATAAGAGCCCTCACTTACTGTAAGCAGTGTATTTTTACTTCCTGCTGATTTCCTCTCTGTCTCTGAGAAAAACTGTTGGGTTATGCACTGGGTTTAGTAACACTGGCTATGAAGCAGTGCGTGTGTGTGTGTGTGTGTGTGTGTGTGTGTGTGTGTGTGTGTGTGTGTGTGTGTGGTGGAGGTGGTGGGGTGGGTGGAGGGGGCTTCGGTTAATTAACTAAGACGCCTCCGCTTTCTGTTATGCGGGAAAGTTTCTCTCTCTCTCTCTCTCTCTCTCTCTCTCTCTCTCTCTCTCTCTCTCTCTCTCTCTCTCTCTCTCTCCTTGGACTCCCGCCAGCTAAGGCAGTTGATAAAGGCAGCCAGCCCAAACGTGAAGGAAGAAGGAAAGATCTGCGGGTGCGAAGCGGCCAGTTGAAGGTAATGGCTCATCCTTGTTAATGGTTCTGTGTGTGTTCGTGTGTAAAACAAGGGCTCAGTGGCTTTCCACCGCTTTAAATTTGAACATTTATTTGCCCCTGTGGTTGAATTGCAAACATTTACATTTCCTCTCTATTTGGCGCAGTAGCCTTATTTTTCATTTATTTATTTGTTTATTTTTTGGTTTTTAATCGGCAGTGTTTATTTCAGCGCCCTGTTTTTCCCAGTAAAGTTTTGAACTCTGAACCTGCGCTTATCTTTGTTATATTTGTATGTTTGCAGTAACTATAGGCAGATAGATATTTTATTGTGCTGTTTATTTCTTGTGATTTTTTAAAATCTAGTTTACTGTTAAGTATCTAACTACTAAGAAAAGCGCTATGCAAATAAAATATATTATTATTATTTTTTAACCGGGGACGCTCAATGCATGATTGATGATGTCTTGATTTTAGCTGCATATGAACTGGTAATCACAACAACAGTGGATTGACCTTAATAACACCTCTCTCTCATTTCACAAGATGTTATATAGAGATTTTGGTGATGATGATTATCATTATTAGTATTGCTGATGTTGTTGTTCATACTTTAGACAATTTATCACTTATTTTTACTTGGAAAAAGGACAAACAGTCACACATCAGTCAAGAAATCTGTGGCTCAGTGCGAAGAGAGTGACAGTAACACAGGATCATGGTTTTGGTTGCCACTATGAAAATGCAAGAACTGTTCATGGCAGGCAGTTTGGATTAAATCATTCACAAAATGTCAGATGTAATCTTAAACCCTCTTTTGTAGAACTCATGTGCCTGTGCATTACCAGTTTAAACCTGTTGTTAGAAACTGCATCCATGTTGTTATATATTTTGATTACTATAGGTCTTTCTGTCCCTCTCTCTGTGTGTGTATGTGTGTGTTGTCACACTGTCACACTGACAAGCGATCTTAGTAGGCTATATTAGTCCCATTAATCATTGTTATAAATGTCAACAGGGAAGTAAAAATGCTGCAGTGTGCACCAGCACTGAGTCATGCTTAACTCAGGAATAGCATGATACTGTATGTCACAGCAAGAAGAAATGGTGCATTTACCGCAAAATGGCAATGACGGCAGTTCGTAAATTTTGCTGAGTGATTAAGTGAACCAGAGCAAACCACCTGATCTTATAACAAGGCAACATGGTTTCAAAATGTATGAAATTCCCTTTGATTTTCCCTTTAGGTCAGATGGATTTGACCGTCCTCGTAGTTTTGCAAGTGATGTCATGGCCATGTGTCTCAGGTATGCAGTGTACTCTGGACAGTGTCGTAGTGATATGTGTACACAAGTATATTGTAGACTTGTTTTATTACAGTGTAAACAGAACCAAGGCTCAATCCACGTGCCAGTTTTCTATGTCTATTTGACATAATTTTATGAGGCAGTTAATTTATGAATATAAAAATTAGAAAGCAGGTACCTGCCTGAAAACAGGTATTTCAGTGACTGTAAAGTGCTGTGTCTTGTATGCTGCAGAACAAATTCCTTTAATCTGGACATCATCACAGCACACATTTCCTCTAAACTCCCCACAGCTTTGTTCACCGTGCAGGCCCCGCAACGCTTTTATGAGGCGGAGTTCGAAGGAGACGTTGTGATGGGCTGCAGATTTCAGCCTGTGCCTGCCAATCTTCATGACGACCTAACGGTGACCTGGCAACGGGTCACTTCTACCTCGTCCATGGAAGTGTACCGCATGGAGAATGGTATGGAGAAATTGGGATCCCAGGACCCGCAGTACAGAGGGCGAGTCAGGCTTCTCACTGACGAGCTGAAGGACGGCTGGGCCAAGTTGCAGGTCATTATCAGCAATGGGTGATGTGTTCAGGGCTGGGGAGGTAATGGGTTGTTGTCTGTCCAAATCATGTAGTAAGCAAGTTACTGCGTCAGTATCATGTGAATGGGAGCTGGTGGTTTAGGAGCTGTGTTGGATTCCCGGCTCATGTTAAAGTGCCATTTTGCCAGCATTTTCTGGGTACATCCTACTATCTTAGATACTAAGAGCTGCTCAGAAGAGACAGAAAAGGCCAATCTTTGCTCCAAAATAAAAGTTAGTTTATAGATCAGGGGTTAATAAATCCACATTTCCATTGAATCATGTTTGTGTGTAGACTCTACTGAAAGAAGAATACTAACCCAGTTTTTAAAATTTATATGATGTTTTTCCTGTGATTGCCTGTGATTTATGCCTCATTAGACAGAAAGCTGTTTTCTAGAGAATGACAGGTAACAGGGGATGGAGGAGAGATAATGTCATGCAACAAAATTCATGAGCTGGATGCAATCCTGCAACATTACGAGATTGTGATGAGTCTTTCCTTCTCTCTTCCTTTCTTTCTCAAATCACAGGTGTCCAGGCTAAGGATCAGTGACACTGCGAGCTACCAGTGTTTGATACAAATTGGAGACGCTGATTATAAAACAATAACTTTGTCTGTCAAAGGTTAGTACTAAGTCTGCCACATTTTCACAGTGTAACTGCAACTTTCACAGTGTAACTTTTCAGAGAGAGCATGCTGGCGGTGGGGGTGGGGGCCTCGGGAAATAGTCTTGTGCAACACCAAAAAAAATGGCAATTTCTTGGAAGAGTTTGCTTCATTTTGAAAGTGAAAGAAAGCCAACATTACTCAGTTTGGGCTGAAGCTGCTTTGTGTCATTTGAACTCTGCAAGCATTAACCCATTCAGACTGCGGCATGCTGGATTTTATCTCATAATAGTGCACTTTAATGTGGATTACCATAAAACTACTATTCTATTATGTCCAATATTCCAAATATCTATTCAATCTCACATTTCCGTTGAATCTATCTATCTATATGTATCTATCAAAAAAGGTGTTTACTGTACACATTTATATTCTCCTCATCTCTTTCAGCGCCGTATAAATCTGTGAATAAAACCATCCAGAAATCTGCAGATGGAGATGAAGTGAAGCTCATCTGCAGGTCAGAGGGACATCCCGCGGCTTCACCCACCTGGCATGATGGAAACCTCGTCAGCGTTACTTCCAACAAGTCTATTGAAAGAACACCAGATCAGCTCTATCGGGTCACAAGTTGGATCCAAGTCAAAGCCTCGGAGAAAAACAACTACACATGCAGCTTTTCAGAAGACCGCTCTGCAACATTTCATATTCCAGGTACAACATTTTACTTGGGAAGGGCTCAGCCAAGAAAACGAATAATGTTAGTCTACTAATTTTTATAGGGGACGAAAGAGACAAAATATGCTTGTGAGCGGGAGGGCAAATTGACTTCAGTGTGAAACTATCATAAGTATAAATGTGCCTTTCCCCGTTTGCTTCGTTATTTTGAGTCTCAAAGCATCCGTAGCTGCAGATCAACCTGCCTGCAGTTTTCAGTGAATGAGTCACATGAAACAAACGTTGCTCTGGCATTTTGTCATGGCAATGCCATTTCACAATATAGTATACAGTTCTTACTAGAGAGAGAGAAGAGTAATATAGTTCTCCCATAAGGGCAGGAAATATATCACCTCTTGCCAGTTTCTAAGTTTCCTACTGCCATTTCCTGTTATGTATCTACTGACTTTAAGTGAGATTTCTTTAGACTTCAAGTCTGTGTACTCACATCATATATGTTTACTCATAAAGACTTTCACGGCTGATATGAAACTACGGTTCTCTGAACACATGCCCACAATTTTTCCACAGTTTAATGTGTTACCCGGCTTCATTTTTAAGAAACTGATTGGATATATGCTGTGTGTGATGCAGCAGGGTGTAGGAGTTACAGAGGCGTATTTTCCGCTGTGCTTTTGTATCAAAGTGTAGGTTTGCTGGGGGCTAACAGTGTCGGGGAATTGCACTTTTACTGGCATGACTGCCATTACAAGTAACTTGGCAGAGAAAAATAATGCGTTGGAGTAAAAAGAATGAAACTCCTTTTGAGATTCCATGTGCATGCACTGTCGAGAGGGCAGGCAGAGCCTCATGTATGCCTGCCTTTGAATGTATTGACTCTGCTGTCATTGCATAGCCTAGTCTATGGCCTATAATCTGTAACTCTAGGCTAGTAACAGGAATGACAGGCAGCACATCACCTTTACAGCTCTTTATTATAAATGATTATGTTTAATACAGATAGGTAGACAGCAGTGACTGAGGAGTGGCCCAAGAATTGTTGCTGCGGTCACAAAAGAACATCTTTGGTTGCCAGAAACAATAAACAATTCAATTCACAATTCAACATTCAAACTGCAAGACAGGACATTCTCTTGTCCTTTACACAAGCAAATCGAGAAAAGGCAGCATGCAGTAGCCAAATCACATAGTTCTTTTTGACACAATCGCTGCATTGCATACCTTCCACTAAGGTGCAGGTATTCAAAGCAGGAATAGGTGCATAAGCAGAAAATATTCAGGGAAATATGTTAACGTTGTAACCGTAACAGTAACCGATTGCTTATTTGCAAAAGTAAGAAAGTACGTCATTACTTGAATCACAAAACCATCGTGTAGTGTTACTTGTTACAACAAAAATGTAATTCGTGTTCTCTCACACTGGTGGTAAAATGCTTAGTGTGTGTGCATGTGTGTAGGGGCTTATGAAATTGTCCTTGCAGTTTATTCATATTGAACACAAGCTTAACCAGACAACAGCAATTTATGTTGATAAGTAAGAAGATGCATCAAAAACACAGAAGATCCAACAATAGGAAGGAAAAAAGAAGTGCAGTTGTTTGCTTGCCAAGTTCATCAATGATAAGAATATTATTCAAGGGCTGAGAATGATCTTTTCTATATCCTAGTGTAATAATCAGCCTTATATTCAAAGCTTAGTTCCACAAAAGCTGGGGACACTACTGTAATTTTCTCTTCTTGGCCTTCAGCGTTAGGTTAGAAGACTAAATTATATGTTCACTCCCAAAACTTAATGGACCAAGCGATTTGCTTTCAATAAACAGGTTTATTAAATCGATGGGAACCGTTTGCGCTTCGTTCATGCAGCAGTCCATGTTATTGGACTCAGAGGTAGTCCTTCTCTCCTGCCCCAAACATGCCTTCAATTTCATACCTCCCTCTCTTTGTTCATCTGGCCACACCCACATAGGAAACTACCAATAAGAACTTGCATGCCCATATATGAACACCAGGTATACCTTCTCTGTGGGTAGGGATTAGACATGAGAATCACACCAGGTAGATCTAACCCTGCAAGGCTTCAGCATTTAGATCAACCCATTAAAACATTGATCTCATGCCGGTAGTGATGCCACACAAGGCCATGTCCACACTAAGGTGGGTAAATCTGAAAAACACTGTTGTGGGCCTCCATCCACACTACACCACACTGATGTTTTCACGTCCTTCTCTAAAAGCTTGCAGTCCGCACAAAAATGACATGCACTACTGCACAACACACACCTACGCGCCGTCAGCTTGCACGAAATGCAGAAGGGCTCGCTATTTGTTTTTGAAAAGCTCAATTTTTTGGGTGGAAAACACCGTCTAAGTGTTGAAAAAAACAAAACAAAAACATTTTCGTATTTACTTGGCTTAGTGTGGACATTGCCTAACCCGGTCTGGAACTGAAAACGCTTAGTTTTTCTTTTTAAGCTGATGACCAACGAGAGGAACTAAGTGCCACTGTGTCTTTGGTATATTCGGTGATTTCCAAAGAACACAACTGCTGCTAAAAATATCCTTAAAAGTCACTAAATTCCTGCTTATGTTATCATGTTTTTCATACACAGTAAACTTGCAGCTCTTCACACTTCACACACATTTCAACCATAACCTTTCTGTTTTTTCTCTCTTTTTTTTTCCACAGATGAAATACCAAAACCTCATGTGAGAAATGATGCGCTAATTATTGCACTGACTGCAACAGTGGTCCTGGTTGTTGTTATTATTGCCGTGCTCAGGCATCGACGGCAAAAAGGTAACCAGTCACTCAATTCTTTGAAATGACGTTTCAATTCACGGTTCAGTAGCAAGTAACCCACAGCATATGCACCATACCTACACAATCAGTGCAGGTGCATAGTGAGGGCCCAAATAACCCACTTCTTCTGAATTTCTTTATCGTGTTCGTGTATGCTTTACCTTACCACAGTTGCAACAGCTGATATGACACAGTGACATTCAAGGCTATAATTACGAACTTCCTCATGTAAACAACACTGTGCACCGCATGATGTGCCATTATTTGTTCATCATTTCTCAGTAAGTTGCATTGAATGACATGCATCTCGTAAAGTTTATGGTGCATTGTTGTAGTTTGGTGTTCTCACACAGCTGGAGCTAATCATGTTTACAGGGAACTGTTTTAATATCATTTTGCACAGTAAAGACACTGCAGACTGCCATGTATGCTCTGCTGCACGTCCACGCCTACCACTGCCTGTGTTTTCCAAAACAGCGAAGTCTCGCCGATGCCTGAAAGAGGAAGTAATCTGCTGAAGTTGCACTCAGTCTAAGGGTGTAACATTTAACCTCGGGCTCTTGAGGGAGTTTTATTGACATGTGACATGTAGCATGTTTGAATGTGAGAGCATGACTTGGCATGTTTGATCTGATATCAGCGAGATCAGTCGAGTTTGGAAACACCCAACCAAGGCGCAGAGTGTTGACTGGGAAATTTGAGCTGCTGTGCTGTAAATGTGTGGGTGGTTTCTCAGTTTAGTACAATTTTATTGTTTGTGCAGTCCCCGAAATACACTGTGATCATTTCAGTAGTAGGCTCACTGTGCATTACACCTCCACAAATGACTGCGTGAGTAATGAACGTGTGAACCTGTTGGGAAAGAAGTCGTATTTCAACTCAAGGGATGGAAAGCTCCAACAACAATTTTAAACCAGTTTCAGTAAAGGGTGAGCAATGAGTGAAACAGGATGTTCTGCATATGATAGGATATGTATTAAACAAAAATGGACAATGTGACACAAAGGTCAGAGTTCACATTTTGGGCAACATCTCCAGCATTAATCATCCAAGAAAGATGCAGCTTGGTGCATTATGAGATGGGGCATTGGACTGTGTGTCGGTAGTTGCTTACAAATCCCTTTACAAATAAAATCAGTGAGAGAGAGACAGCAGTCTATTTAGAAAAGAGCCCTATTTCAAAAAATGCTACACAAATTTCTAACAAATCGGTGTCTATAGACAGTGTACATATGATCGTACTGAAACATGGTAACATCTGACAAGTGACCGTCACTGTGTCTGTTTGCAATCCAAGTCACACAATTAATTGTTGAGAGTGCTCAAAAATCCACAGGCTCATATGTTTTTTCCGCTGAGGACTTTTCCTCAAGCTGTCACCACAACAAGGTTTTGAGTATCGTCAGTATTACTCACATGCATAGATCCCCATGTAAATAAATAGTGTTTTGGTGTTTCCTCAGATTCCAGACGTAATGGCACCTCCAGCACCAGGAACTTCCCGGTTGGTTGTTATGACAGCCCAGCTTCTGCTGCCTGTGAGTCCATACACCACTGTGTAATTAATTCAATAAAATAAAACAATTGCAATAAATAAATAAATAAATAAGTAAATAAATCCTGACCTGCTAAGAATCAGAATCAGAAATACTTTATTGATCCCTGAGGGGAAGTTGGGTCAGTTGCAGTTGCTCAGTTCCCAAGAAAAGTGATCCAAACACCTCTAAACCACATGGTCACAGCTTAAAACCCAACGAGTCACACAGCTAATCTTAAAAAGGAAAAGCGAGAGAGCGAGAGCAACTGCAACAAGTGGCCGTCCTGGTTGGTCAAAACTGGAGGTGTAAAAGACTCATATGGCTGAGACTGATTGACTTTGCATTTGTGATTTTGTATTTGTGTAATATCACTCTGTTGTACGGTGCAACTAACGTGGCTATTCTCTGTCAGGTCTACAGGTAAATAAACAAAGGGAAGAGGAGAATCCTGTCATTTTTTCTGAGGGTAACTCCACTTGTTGACTAGTAGGGACTTTCAGATAGGATGAGACTATTTACCTCATTGCTATTTTTACTTTCAGCTTCCCATTTTTTTTTTTCAAAACTACAGTTAGCGCTTAAAAGAACAAAACATAACAACAAAAGTCAAGTCACATGGGCTTAGTCAACATTTCCCAAAAGTTTTCTGTCTGTGTCAGCCGCTGCAACATCCCTTCAGACATGACTGTCTTTCATTCCAGCTGTTTGTTATAACACTGGAAGCTGCTTTTTGTTTTAGAGTTTAAGCCCATGGCTTTAAGTGTATTCCCTTGTGTGAGTTACATGCTGACAGTTTTGTATCTATTGTGTTTGCAGCCCTAGGGGAGCTTCTGAAATCTCGTTACAGTAAACCGCCCTTCCACATGGATGTGAGGCAGCAGGAAGAGTTAACACACAAGCTGAGGAACAAGTGAGTCATCAAAAAGCTAAAGCTACAGGCCTAGTGTGTGTGTGTGTGTGTCTGCCAAGAAATGGTGACTGATTGGTGTTATGTCCGGATAACAAGAGCACTATTCCTGTCCTTGAGAGCGCCTGTACATCCTCCTATTCATCTGTCTAAACACACTGAAATTAGCCATCTATCTTTCTCTTTCTCTCTCTCTCTCTCTCTCTCTCTCTCTCTCTCTCTGTGTGTTTGTTATGTCAGGGTTTAGGTCAGGGTGAATCTTATAACATGTCTTTAGATACCCTCAGATCAATCATGTCTGTCCATCAGTGTCTTTTTTAAACTGTTTTTCAACGAGGAGTGTCTGTTTTGACGGACAGAAAAACACGGACAACTTGTCAGGTGGTACTGGTCTGTGTCTGTCTACATCTGCGGTTGAATTTCAAAAAAAAAAAAAAAGGGAGGCATACTCTCCATCACATGTCTGGACAGTGACAAATCAGGGTGACTGCAGGCCAACAACCTTTTTGACCGTAGGAACTCGGCAGGATGTGCCACACTATGAAACTGTTGCACAGGTTCCAGGAACATTTCCAATGTCCAAAGTCCCAGAATCAAATTTTAAACTCGTTCAAGTGTTGATACTCAAATCTGAGTTCAAGGACTTTGAGGACGAGCTAGCACTGCTGGCAACCTGGATTGGTCAAGCTTCGATTTGATGGGAAAGCTCGTGCTACCATAAGAGGGCTCTAACACAACACAGCCATTAAATGCAAGCAGTTGCTAACAATGCCTCAAAACATGGAAACTGCAAGTTGGACAAACGGACAGGTGCATGCCCCCATCAGTATTTGGGAAGAAGGAAGTATTCAGCAGGAGCTCAGGTTGGCTATTAGAAATTATAAAGTGCTTTTAAAGATTTTCACACATACCCTTACACATACACATACCCTATGGTTGGTTCTTCATATCATGGAAAAGGGAATGGAAACTAAAGCCAGTTCCACAATGTCACAGGTTCCCAGGTCGCTGAAACTTGTGGGTAATCCATGGTTGAAAAGGGTTAATACATATCGGCAATATGTGATGTGATGATGTTCAGTGTGTTCCACGAGTTTTTTTAATAAGATAAATATTATATTTTTTCTCTCAACTTTGCCCACTCTCCTTCAGTTAGTGATTTCCCACGTTTCCCAAAATACCCCCAGAGAGCTTGCCTAAACTTTTTGAGGTCAGCTGTGGGTTTTACATGTGGGTGGAGACAAAAACAACTGCATGGTAGAGCAAGAGAGTTTTTCCAGACAGGAAAACTAAAAGTCACCCCCTCTCACTGAAACTGCAACACATCTATCTGGAGATTACTGGAGAAATTAAAATATCTGTTGCTTCTTTGATTCATTTCCCTCTTTGTCTCCCCTTGATAGTTTCCCTCGTGTGCATAAACGCTGAAAGTTATGTTACTGATGTCCATAGCTGCCAGCCTTTCATCTTCTCTTTTTTTTTTTTTTTTTTGAGGACTATTTTTTTTTTGGCATTTCTGCTTTATTTAAAAGTCAAAGTAGAGACAGACAGGAAAGGCAGGGGAGAGAGAGGGATGACATGCAGCAAATGGCCTGAGGTCAGATTTGAACCCAGGACGCTGCGATCAGGACTCACAAGTGCTCTTATCTGGTGAACTTCCCAGGGCGTCCATTTTTTTTAATATATATTTTTTTGTATTTATGAATAGACATATACGAATTAGAGCAATCACGCCATGCCACACAATCCCCTATATCAACATAATGCACCTTGCTGCATTTCTGTATAATCCTTCAGTACAATGCTTCTTTGACCTTTACCTGTCTGTATGAGTTAAGCTCATCCCTCCAAGGTGTTTCATTCAAATGCCTCTGTTGGTTTTTGAGTTATCTTGGTGACAGGCAAACAAACAAAAGGAACAAAAAGAGGCAAAAACTTGAACTCCATCCACCTTCTGCTGTATACCCAATTTCCCCTCAGGGATCAATAAAGGATTTCTGCTTCTGATTCATCTGTGGTGCAGGTGATAAATCATTTTTGCTTGTTGTTTCAGTGAGGGCCAGCCTGTGAATCTTCAAGCCTTACTCCCAGAAGCTGGACAGATACATCTGCTAGAGGGAGCCCCAGAAAGCGGGAAGACCACCATAGCCCAAATGCTGAAATCTTCCTGGGCCGGGGGACCAACTCATGGCCTCTTTAACCAATCAGAGCTCAGCGTCCTTGAGCTTCTTCTATCTGTGGACTGTAGCAATGTGGAAAGTGACTTGTTTCATGAAATAATGACACAACTTTGTCTCGAGGAAAAGAAATCAACAGAGGATGACTTAAGGACTCTGCTGAGCGGGTCCACGGAGGCTCTGCTGCTGTTGGATGGGTACAGAGAGGGGAACCAAGTTTTGGATGATTCACTGAGGAGGTTTCTGAGAGAGAAAAAGGTGTGCCGGGTGCTGGTGACGGCCTGCCCAGGACACTGCCCCATACTCAAGGAGACAGTCGGGACACGAGGTGTGCTGCAGCTCCAAAATGTAGACTGTTAAGAACTGAAGATACAAAAGACTGAGACACAAATACAGCACACATGTTACATTTGATCAGTTTAGAGACAAAATGTCTTGTTTTAAGCATTTACGTGTCTTGACAAAATGCCCCAAAATGCTGCATCATGCTTGTAAAATAAAAATATTTTCTTTTCTTATTCTTTCTTATTTTCTTATTCTGTCATAGCCCACATTACATCACAGAATTCAGTCTCTGCCCTGTGTTAGCGATGGCGAAACTGTGATGTATTTTTGGAAATCCACCTTTAGATTTTCACCTCACGTCTCATGAAACCCCCGAGAGCGACTTTCAGGCACACATCAGTCCTTCTCATACTGATAAACTAGAATCGGTTCTACGAACGCTTCAAAAATGATTAAGATGTTTCTGTTTCTGTTCTGTCGCAATCCTTACTAGAAGGGTCGTTTTCAGCATCTTTCTAAAGCGCAAGCAATCTGCTGAAAAGGGAAGTGATGAACCTTACTGGCAAGAGTTGATAATGATTTCCAGTAACACTTGAGGACTAATACACTGTGTAATTATCTTTTGTTACTTCTCCATCACTGCTCTAGTGATATTGTTGATCTCCTCCATATGAACATTTTGACCTCATTTCACCTGAAATGTGAGTTAATGCTTTCACTTGTCAGTGCTTCCCCAGATATTTGCTGCTCCAATGAAAGGTACAGAAAAATATTGTTTTTGTTTTGTAATAGATAGATTATTTTGTTCATACTTGCTAAATGTGGTTATTGTGATGTGGTGTTTGTCAGCTGATAATACCACAGGCCCACAATACACAAAACACAAAACACAGGGTGAAATGCTGTGATTGGCTGCTTTGTTGCCATCAAATGAGTAACACTGCTGTTATGGGAAATAGTTCACACTCATGTTCATACCTGTTCTCTATTTACGACAGACGCTTACTGTTGCCCATTATAATTAAGAGAGATAACTGAATGTTATTGTCTTGCATGCAAACCGTTGCAAGCCAATTCATTTCCTTGTTCCTCCTTGAACTGGCCCAGATGTGTGCAGTAAAACTTTTCGGTATTGCAAAACACATGGGACAAATCAACCAAATGTACAGAATAATGAAATCATGGGGTTTAGTAAGACGAGATTGCAACAGTGATTAAGGGCTGCAAAAAGTTGATCTAACTTATGACAGTAAACAGTAAACAACAAATTTAAGCTTAGAGTGGCTATTTAACTTTTCTGTTAGATTGTAATATACTATTTAAGACTGAGAGTTAAACACTGGCAGTAGAAAATTGGCTTTAAGGTTCTTAAATTTATAGAAGGTTTATTTGGTGCATATGGATGGTTTTCAAGCTCTAAAAGCAGAGTGACAGCACAATGTCACTCTGCTTTTCAAGACACAGCCTTTGGATAGGTACTATTACCCTGTAGCAATAATCAACAAGTGATTAGAAATTTTACTGCAACACTTAATTTGGGCTATCAAAGTTGACATTCAACTTTGTATCAGGTGAGTTTCACAACTGAATCAAAGTAGACTCTTCATGCCAACTTGACTAATGTAAATTCTCAACTAATAATAATACTAATGCTAGTGATTTTGGCTGATTGAAATGCAGAATGGCTGGTAACCTTTAAATCCAGTAGCCATACAGGCTGGTGATAAAAAAAAAAAAAAAAAAAAAGGTAATGTCAAAGCCTTTTTGTAAGTGGGCGGGGCATCACACTTCCAATCAGATTGTGGATCAAGGCTTTATCTTGATGCAAACAAGCTCTTATCTTTAGACTTTGGAATCCACACAGAGAGGAAACTCCTTTCCAGATGAAATCATGAACTGACATCCTGGTGTTTCCCATTAAACGGAGCACAAGACTGAAGAAAAGAAAAGAAAAGAAAAGAAAAGAAAAGAAAAGAAAAAAGAAACTGAAGGAAAACAGCTGAGAAAGAGCACAGAAAAGCAACACAAGACATCATCAAGTTGAGGAACCAAAAAAAAAAAAAAAAAAAAAAAAAAAAAGCTATGGTGTTTCTCCCACTTTTTGCCTTCCTCCTCCTTCTCTCTGGTGGAGGTGTAACTGTTTATGGGGGTCATGTTCTCGTCTTCCCTGGTGAGTACAGCCATTGGCTGAACATGAAGAGCATGATGGAGGAGTTGGTTGAGAGGAACCACTCAGTGACGGTCCTGGTCTCCGACGCTTCACCCTCAGTTGACTACAACAGCAGCCGCTACGCTGGGAAGTTCAACTTCCGGGTTTTCCAGGTTTGATGTTTTTTTTTAAAGATATTTCTTGGGCATTTCTGCCTTTCTCACTCCAGGAATTAGGTCTAGGAGCCTGAGCCACTGCAGTGAGGCCTTGATAGCACTTATAGCACTTATCAAAACCAGTGCTTCACAAAGTTCTTTACAATGAACACATAAAACACTACAATAAATAAAATACATAGTAATGCATGAATAAACAGGCAAGCATAAGGAAAACCATAAAAACCATGAATAAAACACCAAGCAAAAAATGTAAGAAGGGTGAATAAGAAGTAAGAGATGGGTGAAATAAAACATTGAATAGAGCCATGCATCACTTTAGTACAATGTCAAGAATAAAGTTGACAATAATACAATAGCTAAGAATAAAAATAAACATAGAAAATTGACAAGAAAACTTAAAAAAAAAAAAAAAGTTTGAAAAAGTGATTTGGAAGAAGACAGTGTGGCATGCAGGAGCCCTCACAGCATACGCTTGGTCTCCTTTAGTCTTCAGGTCAGATATATATTCTGTGGACGGGCCATGAAGGACTTTGTGTAAGGTGTGTAGGAGTGTACTGATGCCAACATTGTTACCATAGCAACCTGTGCAGAGAGGTTGGTGATGTCTGGGGACACAAATCTGATCTGATCACTTACAAATAACAGTGCGGACAGTCAGAGGAACTAATCCGATTCTTGTCTGAATGTTTTCTGTTGTGTGTGAATATTTGATTGGTATGTTGTTGGGTTCATAGCCACGTCATGGGTCGATTGTGTGGATTAAAAAATATTAGCCATGTCACGTGATCCTGTGGGTCAATTGCTGCTCATAATGGAAGATGAAACTGGGTGAGAGAGAGATATTACTCAGGGAATCATGGTTACTTCTGTCACCTTCTGTTTTTAAACTGTTAATGATGATTTAAGTGTATTGTGTATTATATGTTTTTTGAATCACTTCTAATTAGGCCTACTTACAGACAGGATTTGAATGTGTCCTGAATCATTTTTGAAGAGGTTTTGGGTGTCTTTTTCTTCTCAGGTGCCATTCACCAAAGATGAGCTCCACGGCTTCACTGAGAGCTTCATCCATTACTCCATGTATGAGTGGCCGAATTCCTCCATGCTGCAGGTCTTCCTGAAGATGCGAGATTGGGTTAGTCGCTCGACTGAGCTGCAGCTGCAGCAGTGCCACGCCATGCTGCGAAATCCCGAGCTGATGGCGTCGCTGAGGGACACTCGGTTTGATGCTGTCGTTGCTGACCCCATGATGCTGTGTGCCGACCTGATGGCAGATGTGCTCGGCCTGCCGTTGGTCATTTCTCTGCGCTTTACCTTTGGGTCTGTGTTCGAACGGCACTGTGGTCAGATGCCAGCACCTCCATCATTCGTCCCTGCGCAGCCGCTCACGTACAGTGACAAGATGACCTTTAGCGAGAGGGTTGTCAACATGGTAGCCTACATGTTTTTCTCGGCAACGACAGAGATGCACTGGAAGCTGTCCGTGGATCATCACTATAGTGATTTAAAAGGTGAAGCAGAGAGAAGAATATGTTTTGGAAAAAATATTTTTATTTTATTTCTTTCTTTGGTCTTAATGGTGTGTATGTGTAGCGCTTTTTTGAATTTCAAAATTCACTGCTGTACACTGCGTGCTCAGTTTCTCTGCTTCAGCTCAGGGTCTCTGACCTTTACACTGTCCATGGTCCTGAACTGTCTCCAGATGAATAGAGCACTATCGATCTTCACTCTGGCCACTTTAATCAGGTCCACCTGTACAGTCTGTTGCAGTTCAACACAACAGCTCTGCCATAAATTCTACCTTTTAAGAAAGTTTATAATGTTTTTACTGACATTGTCGAATGAGAATATTTAATTCTGTGTTTATTATTGCGGTTGTCGTTTGCAGAGGTCTTGTACTGGACTACATTATACTGAGAGGTGTTTCTATTTTTTTGTCCTCTCTATTTATATACAATGAGGGGGACAGAATAGTGGAAACAGCTCTCAATAAAATGCAGTCCAGTACAACAGCACCACGAACTATGAGCTCAATGCCAAACATAGAACTGAATGAACACCTCTGTTACTGTGACAAAAAGAAAACCTGAGCATTACAGGCATCAGAAAAGTAAACTTGATGGCAGAACAGTTGTATTGGGTTGTATTATATTGTACAAGTGGACCTAATGAGGTAGCCACTGAAAAGTATCTTAGAAACTATTTTCACCTTTCAAATAAAGCTATGGACTCCATCACTTCCTGTCTACACAGGAAGTCCAACCAGCGCCTGTGAGACATTAGGGAGGGCAGACATCTGGCTAATCCGAACCTTCTGGGACTTGGATTACCCACGGCCGTTCCTCCCCAATTTCAAATTTGTGGGGGGTTTGCACTGCAAACCAGCCAAGCCGTTGCCACAGGCAAGTGGACATTTTCTATTTTCTGTCTTTGTCTTTGAGACAATCACTTGAAATGTTGTAAAAAGTATATTTATTTGCAGATTATAGATATGCTTATTTCAGCGAGGCACACACACACATCTTTTTTTATTCTTTTTCCTCCTCTGAACACTTTTGTGATGTTTTAGTCATCTTACTTTTGCAACCTTTTAGCTACCAACAACACTCAAACTTCAAAACATTAAGATGATTTGGGAATCATCAGGTGTGATTCTATTCTGTTATTAATTATACATTTATATAATTTAAATAGATTCTTTTCATTTTAAATTACTTACAATTCAATTACCTATACACAAACGGTGAAATGTGCATTGCTGCTAGAGAAGGTGACGACACAGTTCCCTTTTTTTCATTCCTTCCCACAAATGAAAACCTTCCAAACTAACTCCATTTTTGTTTTGTATGATCTTTTTGCCTGATGATGATAATGTTTTCAGGAGATGGAGGCGTTTGTGCAGAGCTCAGGTGATGATGGCATTGTGGTTTTTTCACTCGGCTCGATGGTAAAGAACCTCACAAAGGAGCGGGCCAACGTCATTGCTGCTGGACTTGGAAAGGTCCCACAAAAGGTGTTTACATTTTCCCAGCATCGTCCCTGATGCCCTCCCAAGTGACAGCATCCACAGTGAAGCTGATTGGTCAAACTGAACCTTGGATGAGTCAGCTTCTTTTATATATATATATTTGAGTGTCCAGATGAATCTCGCAGTGTGACCGACTGCAAAACTAGGCTGACTCGAAAGGCTAATTTTAATCCTCACTTTCAGTCTGACAAAAGGCCTTGTACACTTCATTTTACGTTTTTGTATGTTTATTCAAACTATTGTATGTCATGTATCTTCAGAACTTTTCAAATCTATTCATTTTCCTCCCAGGTGGTATGGAGGTACAGCGGAGAAAAGCCTGACAGTTTGGCACCAAACACAAGGATCTATGATTGGATCCCACAAAATGACCTCCTGGGTAAAATCTGTGCTTTAAAATGGACTAATTTTTCTTTTTTTTTTTTTAAATTCTGACTTTTAGGCTTGTTAAAACAGGTTTCTAAACATTTTCTCTTTTTTCATTTACCTTCAGAGCTTTTTATGTGGAGTATTTTCAATACTTTACATTCTCAAATGTGTTTTTCTTTGTAATTAAAAAGTTTTATTAGAAATGTGTGACTAGCAAAGCTTCATTTTTTCTCTCTTTCGGGTGGCTTTTTCATCAGCATTTTTTCCCCTCCATAGTTGTTAAGTTTTTCCCTTGTAAAACTTTCCCTTCCAAAACATTTTCATTTTTAGTTGCTTAAGCACTTTAAAACTTTGGTTTCAACTTTTCAGTTTCAGCTTTTTTCATAACTTTAACACTTTACAACATTTTAAAACTTTTTTTTTTTTTTTAAAAAACTTTCAAAACATTACAGGTTAAAGTGATTGAGGAGCCTAATTACGTCCTCTTTGATCGACTCCAGCCCGAGCCATTTGCTGCATGCCATCCCTCCTCTCTGCCTTCCCTTTCCTGTCTCTCTGCTGTCTATCAAAATAAAGTGAAATAAATAATGAATTTAAAAAAAAAAATCTTTAAAAAACAAAGTTGAGATTCTAGCCCATGTAGTGGTATTTGCTAAACTGTTCTCCACTATAAACCTTAGTCCTCCATTTTACAATAAACCATCAAAGTACCACTACAACTTTTGTTGCCCCACACCATAAAAGCCCCATCATTTGTATGTGTGTTTGAATGTGTGCTTTCAAAAGAAAATCCCTTTCCATATCATTATGATGTTATTTTTCCTCATTCGTCAGGTCATCCGAAGACAAAAGCCTTCATCACGCATGGTGGCACCAATGGGCTTTACGAGGCCATCTACCACGCCGTCCCATTGGTTGGAATCCCACTATTTGGCGACCAACCAGATAACATTCTGCGCATGACTCACCGAGGAGCAGCCGTCATGCTGAACTTCCAAAGTCTGACTTCTGAGGAGCTGACCAAGGCCGTCCAGACCGTCATCAGTGACCCGGCGTAAGTGGCAGGGAGAGGGCGGTGGGAGGGTGTGTGTAGCTTGTAGTCTGGACTTATTGGATTTATTCTAATTAGGTCATTTTTATTTACGTATTAACAACACATATTCTACTAATGTAACCAACACACACCTAATGTCTCATCAGCAGTTACTGCATTGATAAAATAAAATGGTTTGATTGCCTTATGGGGTCAACACTGTTCTTTAAATCAAACACTGACTATGAAAAGAGACCAGGATTAGCTTATTGCATGGTTTAAAAAAAAAAAAAAAAAACATGAACTGTTGCAGTGGACTGGGACAACTAATCAAGATCCGTTAATTATTTGTAGGCATCATTCAATGACAGGCATCATTGTCTGTTGTGATAATATTTTGAAAAGGTACACTAGCCCATTTACATAGCTGATATCTAAAAAGATGTATTTCAGAAGGCATTGGCATAGACTTCAACTATGCCAATGCAAGCTCCCTAGCACTTCAAAATTGATTTTTTTTTTTTAAACTAATAAAACCCTTACAGAAATGTAATCTAGCAGTCTAGTTGACATTTTGACAGATTGCTGCACAGCTCAACTTTAGCTTGTATTTGTGATTTCAAGTGACACATTTTGTTATTTATTTTTTAGGTCAGTATCCCCATCTATATTTCTGAAACTGTGACACATTTGCAAGCAAAAAAGTAAGGTGTAAAGTTTTAAAATGACAAGGTCTGAAAGTGAAAAAAATTGAAATGTGGTTAAATTTTTGGTGGCAAAATTGAGTCACAGTTTCTGAAAGGGCAGGGTGCACGTCTGTAGATAGTCGCTGGAAAACAGTCTAAATGTCAGCAACACGCATTTTCCCATGTTTTTCAAACGGGCTAACCGAAAGCATAAGGCCTCCCTCTTCAACTTGATGCCCAGCTCACCCTCACACATGTTTAGGTTGAGCGGGTCTAGTCTCCCCCACCAAGGACACATTAAACAATTTATTGCAAGCAACCATTAAATTGAAATAGGCTGTTCATCAGCTGATCAAACGTTTAAGACCACAGGCTTTAAAAGTCCAAATCTTTGCAAAAATGTGGATTCAGTGTCATTTTCTGTCAGGTATCCACACTGTCATGACCTCCTGATGGCAAAGGCAAAAAAGCTTTCTCTCTTTGAACGCGGTTGGATTGTTGAGCTGCATAAGCAAGGCCCAACAACAAAGCCCTCACAGCGTGCCATTGCTGCTGAGGTTGGACGCAGTAACACAGTCATTTTTAACTTCCTACAAGATCCTAAAAGAGGAGTGTATATAAATATATGCAACAGAAAGTCCAGCCTCTATCAAGCCTGCCACCTCCCAAAGAGTGGTGACATTTCACGCGCTGAGAGTTTCTGTACTCAAGGTCGAGTCTGCCAGTGTCTGTCCTCCTGCAATCATCACATTATCAGGATGGGGAGGTTGTGTTCTCTTGGAAGTTTGTGTCATCTGAAGCATCTAGGTCCTGGTAGGGTCACCTGAGGCAATGAGGCCTCACGTGAGTGGCTGGGCTAGGAGTGATTCAAAAGCCCTTATGGAGAGTCATCACAGAGCAACATGTACAAGTACCAGGGACAGGGGGACCGGGATGTTGACTGAACCTGCCAGGAGGTCCGGTTAGGGTCAGACCAAACATTCAACATGAGGCTGCCCTCCTGTGGGGTCAGGAGAAGCAGGAGCCATATTTAATGCTCCACAGGTGGTTGGCTGGGGCAGAGGTCGTGGCAGACTGAACCATGGGTACAGAAACTGGCTATAATATGACATAATAAAACATTCAACCTTTGAAAATGAGCCTGACTTCAGATATGAACCAGCGTCTAAAACCCAGTTCAGTGTATAAAGTGGTTTACTTCACAAGCATAAAAATCTACTACTTAGAAATAGCTATCATACTAAAAAAAATATCTACAGACATGTGCTACTTCAAAAATTTTAACTAGATTTTGCTGTCTAAAATCTGATCTGGGCCATGGACCAAAGGAAACAAATCTGAATAGGGCAAAAGGTGTGTCAAGAGTTTGTGACAGGGAATATAAGAGTTAACATCTTGAAATATAATGTAAGGAAACATTATAAAATAAAGTAAGATGATTAAATTAAAACTGTTTATCTCTTGCCTTCCATTCATTCACAGCTACAAGGCCAGCGTGCAGCGTCTGTCTGATATCCAGCGCGACCAGCCGATGACACCGCTGGACACCGCCGTCTTCTGGATTGAGTTTGTAATGCGACATGGTGGGGCCAAGCACCTCAGGGTGCAGTCCCATGCCCTGAACTGGTTCCAGTACCACAGCCTGGACACTGGAGCCACCCTGCTGGCTGCACTCATGATGGCGATTTTTATCATATACAAAGGTTTGCGGTTTTTCATCTCCAGGTGTTTTTCTTCCAGACGGAGGGAAAAGACAGACTGAAATTAATTTGGTATCACAGGATGTTGCAATAGGAAATAATCTTGCAAATTACCAGCTGTTTGAATCATGTGAAATTAACTCTGTTAATGATCACACAGCATTACTGTGGGATGTTGCTATATGAAATCTGAACATTAGTAAAGGAACAGAAAGTCAGGAAGTTAGTACAGACTTCTCCCTGGGAAATTACGATAGCAAATTACATGGCAAATCACTAAAGACTTTTGCTTTAGAGATTAAGACAAGTTGGAAATAACACGGAAAATACTATAGAAATATCAAGTTTCTTTCATACATGTTTTTCTATGATATCATCACGTGAAATTCAAATGAACACACAATGTCGATGATGCAAAGCCCCACTCTTAATTTGTACTTTGATTAGCCTATTTATTTGGGACATATGTGTGGTGATAATGTCAATTCAGCAGCCAGATAGCAGTGACATTGGGTGGCGAGGAAGCAGTGTCAAGTACCAAGTTCCTCTTAAAGTCCCAGTGCATTTTTTTTTTAATAAAACAAATCTGAAAACTGAAATGCAATGCAGCATTTCTACAGCTTTTGCTCTTTATTATTTTAGCAAGGGATGCCACAAAGAGTAAAAACACCCAAACTCAATGCCAGGTTCAAATAAAGGAGCAGTCACAACGTCATATTGCATCAAAACATTGGAGCTATAGACCATTTTCACATGACGGCCATTTTCCTCTGCCGTCACACTCAGGGTGGGACACTGGAATGCTGTAAATATGTTGTACTGCTGTTTTAAGTGTCCTTTGTTTGATGCACCAAGCGCCCCACTCTGCACACTGGGTTTCTGCATGGAAGTTGTGATGAACTCCTGCGTTTCAGAGAGATGCAGCAGAAGCATTAAGAGAATTCATTTCAGTCCAGTTTAGTTTAGTTTGGGCCAGGGGTAGGCAACCATGTGCCACGGAGAGCTGAGACTCTGTATGTTTTCATTCCAGCCAAAAACTCCAGCAGGTGATTTCACTGATTACCTCACTTTCAAACAAAGATGAGGAACTGATCAGTGAAATCACCAACTGGAGGTTTTGGCTGGAATGAAAACCTGCAGAGTCTCGGCACTCTAACCCTAAATTAAGGCCAGGTTACTTGAAAAAGCAATGAGAAGGAAAATGGCTGACGGAGGAAAAGTGGGACAATGAGCAAAAAGAGAAAAGAAAAGAAATTAAATTAAATTTGGCAGGGATGTAAAAATTGGAAAGATATCCTTGGCCATGCCAGTTTTTCCCTCACCAAAATTTAGCCTAATTCTGGAGCAATATTTAGCCCCCTTGCTGACAACATAGCACAGCTTATCTGGCACCTTAAGTTGTGAAGTTATGTGCAGTAATGTAAAGCCTACCCACAAGTTACTCATACAACCCCATATAACATAAGAGGGAAAAAACAAAAAAACAAAAAACAAAAAATAGTTCTTTAAGTAAACAAACGTTTTAATATATTTTAAAAGACCTTAAAAGACCTACAGTTGGAATGGCCAATTTGGACTGAAATCAATGCCGTTTATAATTTTTCAGTATTGGAAAATATTTATGCATATGTTTGGTTGTTAGTCTCCAGGTTGGTTTTTATATGATTTATGTTACCTTTTTTCATTTAAATCCAAACCTGTAAACAAGATCAGCAAAGTGCTAATTCAGAATTCTGAATTAGCAGCCCAGGGGAGCACAGAGCATCGAAATGAGGATATTTTCACCACCATGTGGACAACACACAGGAATACAACACTGTGACAATATAAATATGTATATGATCTTTAATATACATGCTGTAAAAATATGATATATGAATTTATATATATATCAGATCTGGTCTTGGGAGGAGCAGCAGAAGGAGTTGGTATGTGAACCCGCACAAAACTGGGACTTCCAACTTTGAGGGATGCCTGCACTTCTTCTGGGGTCTCACAGTTGAAACTGTCCAGAGAGCTGCTGGACATCACAGGGCTGTTCCTCCTGTCTGCCTCTATCAGCTCAGCTACTTGCCATGCCTGCTTCTTCCAGTGTATGTGCAGAGTGTTAGGGGTGCTCATGTTAGGGGACGCCCCCTTGCTCTCCATCAACTTCTCGGCTGGGGCTGCAGCATCATTTCTGAGGCGCCTCAGTCAAGAAGGTTGAGGGCTGTTTCTCGGATATGCAGGAAGCTGAGGTGAGGGGACGCTTTTCTGCTGTAGGAAGTGTGAAAAACTGTGAAAAACTGTTACCTAACTTTAAATTGCATGGGTGTCAATCTGAAAATGGGGCTGTTTCATTTGAAAAATACCAACTGGGAGAAAGCAGACTTTAATTAGACAGAGATTTGCTTAAGTGGTAAAATGCAAGTCAAAAAGACAAGTAATGATGTTTTCAAATGGCCTTGATTTTCTTCGGTTTCTGCTCACAGAGTAGACAACAATCAGTACAATGTGGAGAACACGTCACAGAGGAAGTACAAACTCCAGGTGAAATCATTTGCCATTATGCAACTGCCTTTTAATAGCAAGTTAATTCCAGGCTTAGTTTTTTTTTTTCTTTTTGGTGTAGTGCAAACAGATGGTAGCTAAATAATCTTGCTTCATCAATATCATTCAAGTCCTCCCCACAATATGCAGTTTTTTGAAAAATATTCTAGAGTTGCGTTTGGATTGCAAGCTCAAAAATCACCACCACCAATCTAAAATAATCTTGACTTAATGTAATTTTTTTACATCTCTTTGACCGTACTGTTACATGACTCGTACAGAAAAGGAGAAGTTGAGAAGTTACAGTATAATACAACAGGAGTTTACAGGACAGTACAGCAGTCTTGTTTGAGAGACAAATATCAAAATTACTCTAAAGACACAGTATCAGGGCTGAAAACTGTCAGTTTTAGTAGATATTCTTTACCGTGATTTGTGGTAAAAGCTTTTGAACCCCAACCAAGAAAGGTTTGGGTTTAAAAAAAAAAAAAAAAAAAAAGCAAAATTGAAAATCATCCCATTAAAATGTCTGAAATCCACTGGTACACTGAAGTTACTTTGTCAAGCACACACTGAGAATGAGTTACTATAAAGATGAAATCACTGCTGAGTTGGGAATCTGATGAATTTGAGTAAAATGGCCCAGATTAGGGCAAGCTGGGCATCTCACACACACACACACACACACACATCCTCATCATCCTCATCATCCTCATCATATAGGAAGTATTCCTGAACATATCCAGGGGATGTTTTTGAACGGGGTCAGATTGTGAACATATCAAAAGACGGGCTTTGACTTTAACTTAAATATTTTGAGTATGTTTTCGTGACATGCCAAAATTAAACATTGCATAGTTCTGAACTGGTTCCTTGTGCAAATGATGAATAACCAGTTCTAATATCACAGCGCTGGCATTCTACAATTTATGTTTTCAACATGGCAGGATAATAGGTTTTTGGCCATCAACCAGCCACTGCAGCTCTCAGATCAAAACCTGAGCAAAAATGAAACCCTTTGGATTCTCAGCTTTGACTACAGGGACTAACTTTTACGGAGACTACTTGTGACAAAGGGGATGGGTATAATTTCTTAAAGCCAGATTTAGTGGTATTGGAGTTTGTGTATAATTCCATCTTCAAAGGACAGAGGACCTCACCATGAAGGCAGTGTGGTACTTCTTAAAGGAATGTCAATTATTTCATCGATTAACACAGTAACATCACTGAGCAGCTATGGGCGACTATCTAAGGCTCAGTTCCGGACAAGTTCTTGTTGGGTGTTAACAGTTTTGCTGTGAAACACACCCTTTGTTGAACCTTGATTTATGACAAAATTCAGGGTGCAACGTGTAGCAGTTCAGGATTTATACTGTTTGATGTGATATGGTAAATTTTGAGACTAAAAAGCTTGGCTTGCAGTCAAACATTTTGTTGCTATCTCAGAAGACAGCCTGCCCATGTAAGAAGTGGAATAAGATTAAATATTTAAACTTGAAATCATGAGTATCCCAACCCACTGGCCATTAGTGGCCTGGGGTCTAAGCTGTGCAAGTCAAAAGGTGCATTTCTCATCAGGATCCACACACTTGTACCCCCGAATTCGCCTCATCAGAGATTTGAATCTTCTCAAATTTGCTGTGTAGATCCATGGCCACCCAGAGAGCAACCTCTCTGATTTTTGTGACTATATGACCTTTCCTCTATTGCCACTGTCAGACCAAACATTGAATTTATGATTGCGACAATACTAGTGTTAATGTTAGAAATTGCAAAAGAGGATGGGCTGACTCTTTCCATTGCGGGGTAGATTTGAAGACAGACATCTCATAACTGGGACCAGCCATACTTAATACAGCCCCCTACTGGGTGAGATATACTGGGCCACCGGTGTGGAGAAACACTGCAGTTTTAGACCAGTAGTTTTAAATAGACCTGGAAATGGTTAAATGTGTAAACTTTAAGTGATGGTTCAGATTCATACCCATGTAGTGGTATTTGCTGGTCATGAGAATGTAATACATCCCGAGTTTGGTCCATTAAATCGATGACACAAAGCTTCAAGTGTCACTTTCAATGCTTTTTTTAGCTCCCAGGCTTCCAAAATGGTTGACCTATTTTCTGCCACAGCACTGCCACTGTGTCCTTCAGCAGTGGCGCTGTGGTCTCATATTCCACCTACAGGGTGATACAGTGGCAGCTCTATGGCAGAAAGCAGTTTCGCCATCTTGGAAACCAGGGGACTGAAAAAAACGATTAAAGTGATACCAAAACAAATGTGTGTTGTTGTGCATCCTTCAAGAACAATTTTCCAGCTTTGTGTTACCACTCAAAATTGTGTTGTTTTCCTGTCTGTATGTACTTCATTCATTTTGAGGCAGTACACTCCTGGTGACTCTCCATTCTCACGACAGGGAACCGTTAGTTCAATACATCCACCAACCTTGGAGGATGTATTGAACTGACTTTAGTCACTTTAATAATCTAAGCAGCTTACTCCCATAAAAGTTTCGGTTGGTCTCAAACCGCGGATCTGGCAGTCTCTGTGCATGCACCACAATGATATTGCACCGTTTGGCCAAACTTTAGGACAAAACCACAGGGTTCAGCTTATTTCGGGGATTACACCCTGCTGTCAGTCAGCAACAACACATTGCTGTGAAATTCAAGCACTCAAATCTGGCATCTTTTGGCATTCGACATGCCATGGTCAGCACAGAGAAGAAATCCTGGTGGAATCACAGGGTTTTCCTCAGGACATGTTTAGTGTTTATACAAGGCTGGATCGAGGTGAGACATATTGATGTATTTGTGTGCTGGATTTAAAAAAAATCAAATCAAAACAAAACAAAACAAAACAAAAAAAAAAACAAGCACTGTCAAGACCATAGACCATAGAGTCATTTTCAAAAACTTCGAAGGCCTTATTTATTTTTTCAAATCCACTGTTTCAGGGATTTTCAAGCCCACTGGGAGCCCGGTCTAGTGTCCATGTCCTTGTGTGGGTGTTCGATCCTTGGCAGCGCCTCAGAAAACTCCCATCTCTGTCAGCAGCGTGCCAGCCTCCAGCAGCATTCCCTTGATGTAGACACGTACAGTATAAAACATGGTGAGAAAGTCCTGCGTGCTGAACAGTGTGTCAGCCAGAGCGAAGCCCAGCGTGGACGGGATAAATCCACGGCCGTACTCCACCATCCACGTCCCGGCGCTCCACTGGACCGATGTGGCCTCTCCTACACCGTGTACAATGGTGTCACCTGGGGAGGAAACAATGTGGTGGTCAGGAAATTAGGCCTGCAACAAATGATAGTTTTCACTGCTAATTATTCCGTGATTTGTGATTAATCAATGTCATTTATTAAAAATAATGACAAATGCTCATTGTAAGTACACAGAGCCCAAACTGGTATCTTCAAAATGCTCTTCTGGTCACACTTAGTCTGACCAGCAGCAAAATAAATAAATACATTTTTATAATGATACGAACAGAGTAAAGTAAGCAAATCTCAGAATCTTAGTGAATGTATTTGTAAGTCCATTATTAATTTTCCATTAATTGATTAATTGACTAATTGTTTCAACACTACAGAAATTATAAAAACAGTAACAAATATGTTTTATTTGTCCTGCTGTAGACATGGTAGAAGTCAGGTACTTTACATGTCAGATTTGATCCAACACAACAAGTAAAATTCAAGAACCTTACTGACTTTTTGGGAGTTTGGCATTAATGACCTCATCCAATACACAGAAACAAATCATAAGTTAACTCCCATTCTGCAAAATACCTGGCTCCCATTTTTGTGATTGTCGGATCCTGTCAGGACACGTGCCATGGTGATATTGTCCGGTTATTGCTCACACTGCGTTCAGGAACAGGTGTGTTCCCGGATGTTGAAAACATTCACTATGAGACACTGGAAAGTTTATAAAAAGAAAAAAAAAGTCTGATTGTGTGTGTGTGAGACATTTACCAGGGTAGTATATTTCACTTTTCGTAGTTCCTTCTTTCCACTGTCTGAAGGTGCCTGAGATGATGGTGTCAGAGATTTCTGCCCAGTAACGACCTGACAGGAATAGAGAGGAGAACGGACGCATCATGTTTGAACACTGCAGCAGTCTGGTCACACTGTGCTTTAGGAAGAAAAAAAAAGACACAGAATAATGAAAACAAGAGAAAGAACAGGTTTATGATTTCCTCCAAGAACAAGGACCAGTGAAAAATGGTGCACAGCCAAACATATGTTTATGCGTGGTTAAATATGTGAGTGCTAGGGAAAAATGATGACAGGGAGAAAGGGAAGAAGAGGAAGAGAGAGCAGAGGGAAGCAGCAATGAAAGATAAGTAGGTATGGAAAAGGTGGTGGTGGTGGTATGGCTGAGAAAAAGGAAAGAAGAGAAACACTGGGAGAAGAGGGCGAAAGGAGAGGTTAAGCAGAAAAGATGCAGAAAAGGGAGAAAGCTAAAAAGTGGGATGGGTAGAGGTGGTGGTTGGGAGGAGCAAAGAAAATGGGAGAGTAGAAAGGAAGTAAGGAGGTACAGGAGGAATAGAGGAGGAGAAAGAATAGGAGAAAATGTAAAGAGAAGGGAGAAAAGGTGAGTGGAAAGGGAGGAGAGGGATTTTGAGATAGGGAGTCAAAAATTGGGTAGAGAGAAGATATGGGAAGAGAAGATGATATGGGAAATGAGAGGAAGGGAAGGGACAGAAATAGGAAGGCTTAGGTGAGAGGATGACAAGACAGGAGAACTTTTAAAAAAGAAGGAGGGGAGACGGGATAGAGGAGGAAGGGAATTAGGAGGAGGGGTGGGAATGAATGAAGGAGAGCGAGAAAGGAGTTGGAGAGAGAGGCAAGAGGGATGGAGCCTAAGAGGAGAGGAGACAGGGCGATGGAGCTGAGGAGGGCTGAGAGGAAAGGAGACAGAGGGTGGACAAGTGAAATTAGGTGATGAGAAAGGGGAAAACAAGAAAGATAAAAGAATATATCAAAGCAAAAGATATACGTCTTGGCAAAGGAAAAGGTTATCTTTTGTATAAACACACGCACTATGAAAAGAGATCAGAGCAGCACAGATTAGCATTTGAACTGCAGAAATGTGAATCTGCCACGCTCACAGTGAACTGCGACTGATTGAGTCGAAGCGAGCGTGAGTAGTTCAAACTGCTGAAACAGACCTTTTTCACAGCAGCCACTGACATCAAACAGCAGGGTCAACACAGGTGTCACTAATGACATTAATTAAGGTTGCCATCCATTTAGGTCAACAAGCTCGGTTTCCATGCACTGATTTTATGCAGATTTTGAATCTGTCCATAGGAAAACCTGACTGCAGTGCCCCGGTGGCTCACCAGGTGGAGTATGTGCCACTTGATGGGGCTGAGTCCAACCCCTTAGCTATGTGTTGTTTCCTCTCTTTGTCTATTGTTACTGTCAAATGGAGCAAAAATGCCAAAAAAAAAAAAAAAACTGACTGGAAACCACAGAAAGAATGGAGTAGAACGGTCATGGAACCGTTTGCCGTGGTCATTTGGCTGGCACAGAATAAATTGGCGATTGTGGTTAGCTGCTACAGTGACAACACACGTCAGCAGGGCCATTAAGTGTGTCACACGAGCTTGAGAACAGAGGATATGCTGCGCTGCTAAAAGCAGTAATCAATGGTAACAGTTTCCACCAATTGGTCCAACAAACCTTGACACCCCTCCAGCAGGCTCTCCGAGCTCCACACTGCTCGTTTTCAGGAAAGTGGAAAGTGAGGAAAGTGAGCCTGGTGCGATGGCCACAGCTCTTTGCAATGACAATGACATGCATGAAAATGGCTGTCACTGATCATCTGTATTGATTTGAATGGCAAAATCCATTCTACTCCAATTCACGTTCTTAGCCAGAATTCACAAAAAACTCCCCCAATTTGAATAAAAGTTTGAGCTTTGCAGAGGTGGACAATCGAATAGGAGAAAATGTGCTAAAGGCTGATAGAGACTCTGATAGAGACTCTTTATTTGCAAAGGGTACAAGCTGACATGATTACATAGTATTGCAGCACCCTTTTTCAGGATAATTTGCAAATCATTGTTGATGGGAACCAGTGTTAATCTGCATTCTCTTTGAATGCACTTAAAATTACACACAACATTTTGGAGGGAAACACGGCAAAAGCCCGGGCCCAGGTATTGCGCATGCTTGCTCAGTGGAAAGGCTCTGATTCGATTAAATGGAAGAAACTCAGTTGATGTCATTAACACCTGTGTTTACTCTCCTAACCCTCTGCTGGCTCACCTGAGTGCCCTCCTGTGTCCACAGCAGTGCCAAACAGCAGCACGTACTCGGTGAGCGAAGCGTGCAGCAGACACATGGAGCCCATCCAGCCTCCTGCGTTCACAAACACCCACTGCAGGTCCTCATCTGGCAGGATGTGGCCCGGGTACCTGGTTGCACATACAGACTGTGTTCACACTGCCCAAGTGAACCAATTCTGATTTATTCTCAGATCTGATCTTTTTGCCCCGACCGTTCACATTTATCTTTGCTTGTGACCCATAAATGACATCAGCGTGAACAGATTTCTGTCATGGTGCCACATGTGCACATCATTTACACAACAGTCCATCACCACAATGAATGAAACAGTGTGCAAGCATTCATTTTTTCAACTGTTTCAACTTCAACCCTGTTGTTGTTGTTGTCGTCATCCTCCATAATTAGCTTTGGCCAACCATTGCCTACAGTGACGATGGTCTGTCAGTGATGTGAGCAAGTTCAGTGGCAAAAACACACATGAATTCTGATCTGACCATTCACAGTTTTCACACTGTAAGGGATAATTTACCTATCTGATTTAAGATCAGATGAAAGTGGCCCAGATCTCATCTGAAAAGAGCAGGTTTGTTTGTGTTCACACTGCCCGGAAAACAAATAAATCAGATTAGTGTCACATGTGGGAGGAGAAAAAAAAAAAAAAATCACAGTTGGCCCACTTCAACTTGTAGTAGCCAAAGTTATCGGCTGGGTTTCAGACATGCATGTACATGTGAACTTAAACACTGATATGTGCTTCAGTCCGATCAGTGTTTGAGCATTTCTTGGAGGGCTGCATTTTATTTGTGCTGCAAAATATTGTGGTATTACCTCTTTCTAAGCTCCACCACCACCTTGGAGAAGGCCTGTTCGTGGTCCTGTCCTGAGAATACAGAAACAAAACGTACATGAGAAACGAAACCACACACCTACACGTGAACTGCATTGGACTGCAATAAGAGGCACAATAAAAACCCTTAGCTTATCGCGGCTGGTTATCAACCTCACCTGCGTGCTGTTTGGCCAATTTGGCGACGTCTTCTTTGTTGAAAACATACTGCTTGGTGGCCATCCAGTGCCGCAGCAGCAGCACGGTCAGGACGGTGACTCCGGCGAACACCAGCAGTTTTACAGTGGTGTTAAGGACAGACATGGTTCAGACAGACAGGCGGACGACGGACAAACAGACAGACAGCAGTTTCCGACGCTACATGTGTACAGAGCAGGAGACAGGTTGATAAAACATGGGCAGATGAGGCGTGGAGTCCATCTGACAGCTTCTTCCTGGTCACTTGGGGGCGGGACTTAGCCGGCCAGCCAATCACAAGCGGAATCAGGTATATCGCTAGTCGTGTGACATGAGGGTTGTCAGGATTGTGGAAACCCCCCTTTATACAGTTTTAATTTTCCCTCTCTCTGTTTAACACATCATAATGTCCATAAATACATATTGCCATTTTTGTGGGTTTTAACACATTTTTATGATATTATTTATCATTCTTCCACGTTTGAGGTTTTCTGGAGATGTTTTCCTCATCTGCCGATATCCCCCAAATCGCGCGTTGTTTCCACCCATCAATAAACGGGAAGTGTGTGGACTACCAAAACAGTGGCGGCCAAGTAGTTAAAGTTAGGAATAGTCTCAAATATTTCATTAACTACTTTAATAATCAGAGGTGAGAGATCTCAGACAAGAAGCTACTGATAAGTCATGGCAACGAGCAGCAAAGGAGAAGTCAGCTTTGATCCAAAAGGTGGGTAACTAACCTGTTAAAGCACGGGCCGTGCGTAACCGGACTCCATTCAAAATCTGTCAGTTTAATGTGGAGTTGCTTAAAGACAAAGGCACACAGGTCGCACAACAGAATTGAAAACATTATACCAATAATTAGGAGTCACTTTTTCACTCGGCAATGATTCATTACACCGTGGAGCTCTTTTCACAGTTAAAATGTTCACTTTTTCCACGGCCATCAACCAAAACAGGAAGTCGCGGTTTTAACCGGGCGAGCAGGGCGAGCGGGTTCTAAAAGTTGAATTTACATTTAAATAAATTGTTGCTTGGTGTATTATCTGCATGCCGATTGACCAGTAATCCATAACAATGTATAAAATGTCAGACCATGATCTACAGGGTGCCTAGGTGTCCGGTGTATCAGCAACATTAACGTTAAATTACCAGATTTTGGAATGGAGTACGGCAGGAGGTGTGGATATGTTTTTTTTTTAAAGGGCTTCCTCCGGTGACCTTACGACCTCACGTCACTTTATGAGCTCTTCTTGAGTTCATCTCAGAAAGTGAGACAGTAATGATTATCCTGATCAATCACAACCTCATTAACAAAAAGGAGTCACGCTCTTGCAACAGGTGTAAAGACACTCAGTGATTTCAGTAATTTTTAACAGGCTTTTCTTGTAAATACTTGACTTATCTTGAAAAATGCACAACAACTAAGGATGCACCAGTACTGCGCTAAAATGGAGATTTTACAAGACTAATATCTGATGCTAAGCCTTGAGTAACATATCAGACACAAAAACAAATTGATTTTCTGCATTTTGTACACTCTATATGTGTGTGTTTGCTCTGCTCACTTCTTGGAGTTTACATCTCCTCCTCTCATTGCATGTGTCTAATCAGAGCACCAGCACCTGCGTTACAACCCTCTGAGGGACAGCTGGGTCTTGGTGTCCGCTCACCGCATGAAGAGGCCCTGGGCGGGACAGATAGAAAAACCTCCTGAGGAACACATACCCCGACATGACCCCTGTAACCCGCTCTGTCCAGGGAACACACGTGCAAATGGAGAGGTAAGGATAGACACCTACATTTATACATAGAGAAAGGAGAAAGCTGGTTTTGAGGAAGCACACACACGTCAACACTGTACAATGGCTGGGCAGTAATATGTAGCTGTGTGCAGCTGAGCTGGTAGAACATGGCAGAAAGGCCAGATTTATACCACTGATCTATGATATCCTCTGATCGACTTATTTACTCTGTTTATTATGAAAAATCAGTGTTATAAGCACCAGACAAGGCAAATGACAGCAAAAAGTACAAGTATAGGCTAATCCATAATGATTATCTGAACTTACCAGGACTGAAAACAGACTTGATTGGATTCCTGTTACCAAAATCTCAAAACCGGAAGTATGACAGGTCATCACCGTGTCTCCCAATCCACACATATTATCACAAAGTCATGGTGAAACTGTCATTGGATTGCCACCACAATGCTTGCGTAAGCACAAAGATTATTTGGATTTGATGGGTAGCCAGCCAGCATGTCCAGATGGAGTGCACCCATTGCAAAAACAAAACTTCAGTCAAAATTTTGTGGTGTTGGGATATTATTTTATTGTGTTTTATTTTATTTTATTTTATTTTATTATTTTTATTTTTTTTTTAATTTTGTTGCTTGACAAAATATATTTAACCTCTTCTTTAACCTGGCTTTCTCTCTGTCTCTCTGTCTCCCTATCTCACTCTTTCCAGGTGAATCCAATGTATGACAGCACCTTTGTGTTCAACAATGACTTCCCTGCTCTTCAGCCAGATGCTCCAGATCCTGGTGAGAGCCGCCTCTGATGAGAGCTGCATGACATATCATTTCAGCATTTTTGTCATGATGTGCGCATCTGCATTAGTCACATTGCAGGACATGCGGTTTCAAGCAAGGCAAATGAACTCAAACATGTCACAACCTCTTTGCTGCTTGATACAAAAGGAAAACTCGCAAGGTTTTCATTTTCCATTACTAATCTCCAAGAAAAATCGATTTGATAGAATAGGGATATCTACTGATACTACCGATACCGTGTCAATGCCAAATCTGCAAACTAACAAAAAACTTTCGGAAGGAGAGGCTACTTGACAGCAGAGTTTGAAAGTGTGGGTCTGCTTCTCAAAATTAAATTAGAATAGATTAAAATGCAATATGTGGCACAGCGCTGTTGACTAAGGGGAATGTGTGATGAATGAGCATCAACACAGTGCAACACAAAATGTGACAAGAGCCGTGATCTTTAAAAATTTCTTTCTCCTTTTTTCATCAATAAATTATGTAAAAAGGTTCAGTGAGGCATTTGCAGGGATTCAGATTCAACAAGCAGTTTTGATCCTAGATTCAGATTTGATAGAATCCCCTAATCTGAGGGTGAATATAAACTCCCCACTACAGTTGAGATGCATAGGGAATACTTTGTGCTCTTGATCCGTTTCCCCATTGCTCTTGTCTGATTTCCAATTAGATTTCCACAGTAAAATTGTGCAATTCAACAGGATTATGCTATATATCATCATCTTAATTACATCAACCACATTAAGTGTCAATAAAAAATGGTCTGTTGTTTTTTTGTTTTTCAGATCCAGATCATAATCCATTGTTCCAGTCTAAAGCTGCCAAGGGCATGTGGTAAGAGCAAAGCTTTATACCTCAGTCACATGCATACAGGAATAATGCTATAGATGTTATCTAACTGGAAGTTACAGTGATGAAATTGGGGAACATCACTGTTAACGGGGAAAAAATGGTTCTAGTTTTTGGGATAATCTCTGATACAGTTAGACCTTTATGGACCAAGTCATACACTCTTCCATTTTCATCACCTCAGTACAAATAGCAAGTAATGGAGATCAGAAAAGCAAGGATGCAGGTGTGTATCTATTTCATTCATTTTGAAGCTCATTTAAAAAAAAAAAAAAAAAGATATAATTATAGTTCTTACCCATATAGTGGTTTTTGCTGTACCATAGGAATGTAAAACATCCACCAAGTCTGGTCCTTTAATTCCTTTTCCTGTTGCAACAGCAGGCGTGTCACTCAAAACTTGTGTTGTTTTCAGATCTACAGCCACTTCATTCATTTTGGAGCAGTACACTCCCAGTGAAGCTCCCATTCTTGTGACAGGGATGGATTCACTGGACCAAACTTGGTGGATGTATTAACACATGCATGGACCAGCAAATACTGTACAGCTAGGAATCCAACCTGTCATTTTAAGCATGCAATGCTTGTGTAGTCTTGTGGTTTGGTCACATCTAAGCAGTCTTGGTCAGATGCAAGGTAAAGGTTTCTGGCACTAGTTCTCGAATAATGTCTTTGATTGCTATATTGCTAGCTGAGACTGGCTGGAGATGCACACACACACACACACACACACAAACACACACACACACACACACACACACTAGAGTACCACACACACACACACACACACACACACACTGGAGTACTACAGTGGCTCTTAAAATAGTCATGTACAATTCATAAGTACAACCATTCGGTTTTGCTTTGAGCACAGAGACTAAAATCTTGTTCAATTATTCATCCTGCACTTGCTGCCCGGCCCAAGAAAAGCCGGACTTTAGAGAGAAAATTATTTTTTCTCTATGTGGCTATGTAGCTGGTATCACTAAGTACCCGAGGTAGACTCATGTAGATACATAAACATGCTGTGCTTAAGACACACACACACACAGACATACACAAATGCACTGATGATCTCTAATGTCTACTCTTCACACACCCAACCTCTGTCCGAAGTGGTTAAAATTTCAGTTGGAGATCAGTTTCTTTCCTCATTTCTGAACAAAATTCAAGACAAAATGTTCAGCTATTGTTTTATTCTGCCACAGTTTAAAAAAAAAAAAAAAAAAAAAAAAAAAAATCAAAGTTTGCTGCCCACCAAATCTCTTTTCAGGGTTCTGACATAATAATTGTCCCCCACAATCAAAGACTGGGGAAGGGACTATGGTTTGGGCTAAATCCCTCTGTGATTGGGCCACAACAGCGCCACCAACAGGCCAAAACGTCCCTGAGATTCAAGCAGCAATTTTGAAACAGAAATCATGCAGATTATTTTTTGATTGATTGTTTGGTCATTTGTTTTAATCTTTCTTTCTGAGTTTTTGGGACACTTTTTGGGACAAAAGGTATGCTTAAATAACAAGCCAAGAAGTCCGATTGATGAATTAAGATATTTCCCCACCTAACCATCTGTGTCTTCCTTCCTACCATCATCTCTTTTTCTCAGTAAGGTCATGTGCTTCCATCCCTGGTCCGACATCACCCTCCCTCTCATGAAAAAGGAAGAGGTTGTCAAAGTCATTGACAAGTGGGTGGAGATCATGGAGGAACTAGGCTCCACCTACCCCTGGGTTCAGGTACGGGACACTCTCCGGGCCCTATCTTTCATCTGGCGCAAAGGGGCTCCAAGCTCAATGCATGTGTCTTTGCTAGTTTCCAACGAGCGTGTTGTCATTTTCCCTTCCAGCGTCCACGTTGTGTAAATGTCAAATGCCCTTGTGCCCATCTGTGCACAAAAGGGCATGTTGGTGTTTAAATGTGGAGGGGTCAGGTGCATTGTTGGCATGTTGCTGTCTCGGGGGCAGTTAAAAACGATTAGGCTACAGGATTCACCAGCAAAAACCAGGTTTTTTTTTAAGGTGCATTATCAAGATAGTAATGTTCGTTCTTACCTGGCAAATGCACTTTTATAATAGCAAGCCACCAAGCTGCAAGCACACCTGGCTTTTAAAGCGAATGGAGGATGACACCATGATAGGTTTATTGCATGTTACGCCCCAAACACACCGATGATTAATTAAGAGACTAAGTACAACCCTTTTGAAGCATGTGCCTGAAGCAACAAGCCTTTTTTTCTGCTGTTAAAATAGTAAAAGTGGACTTGGACATGCCCTAAATGCACTTGTACCATGCTCTCCAGACTGTGCACTTAGATCGTTAAATTAGAGCCCTCTGTCTCTCTGTCTGTCTCTTACACATACACACAAACTGACTGATGTTTTCATTTCTTCCTGTGACCGGATAAACTCTTTATCTCATGCTCCTACTTCACGTCTTTCCATTGTTTATCTTACTGTATCTTGTGATTGATTACATCAAAACTTTAATGATCCTCACAGGAAAAAATAGGATGTTGTGGCAGTAGAGAGAAGGATGTGGATGAGAATATGAGTCATACAGAAGACTGAGTTGATTTGATCAGTTTTATGTTTTGTGTTTAAAGTAATAGTTCACAAAAAACCTTTCCAAGCCCCTTAGACGGGAGAATTTTTTCCCAGGACCCCTGCTTGACCATAACGCCAGTAAATAAATAAATAAATAAATAAATGCACTGGGGGGAAAGTAATAGAGTGCAGACAAAACTCAGTTCATGCATGCGAACTTGGATGTCAGAGTATCAGCTATAAAATTATGACAACATGGCGAACAACTCAGGAAAATAGATGCTCTCTTCCTTGGAAAACCCCGTGTGGGAAGATTTTAGATTCTGTTCTTCTCGAGAGCATTAATTTCTCCTGAGGTTACTTCATGAGAGCCAGGTTATTGCTGGTCTTAAATTCCCAACCTGCAGATTGAATAAACTGTCAAGCTGCCGTTTTCTCTTCCTGAGGTTGTATTTTTTTGTCCTCTTTCTCGGTTTTCTGTCATCATATTCATCGGTGTGTTTTTATCACTTCTCTTCTGTTTCATTGCTGCTGTTATTAACAAATTGTCCTTTCTTTTTCTTTTCTTTTTTGGTCTAATGTTTTTTCAGATCTTTGAGAATAAAGGAGCTATGATGGGTTGTTCAAACCCCCACCCACACTGTCAGGTGAGTGTTTGAGTGCATTAACAGAGCTGCAATTCTTAATAAATACTATTTAAAACCCTCATTAACTGTAACTACTGATTCAGTTTTAAGTCAGGACTTAATTTTTAGACAGTTAAATGCAGTCTTTGTCTGCGTGATTTTATAGTCATTAAAACACCTTCATGTGAGAGATCAGTGGAGACGTAGCATTTTGAATATTTTTAGTTAGATGCATCGTATTCTGTAAAAGTGTGCTGGTACATGGCATGTATTATTAAGACATTTTTGCAGTCTACAACTGTTTACTCCAACAGCATGACTGAAAATGAAATAGAGCTGTTTGTAGAGGTGAGTGACTCAAATGAAATGAGTTTTTTTTTTTTTTTTTTTTTTAATCATGGTCACTGTCTCATGATGCTCTTCTCTCCTCCTTCCTGCTTCCTGCGACATCACAGGTGTGGGCCAGCAACTTCCTGCCAAATGAGCCCGCCCTGTCAGACCGCTGTCAGAGAGCCTACTATCAAAAATACGGAGAACCACTGCTACTGCAGTATGCCAAGCAAGAGGCTGAGAAAAAGGTGCAGCCACATACTCATGACTATACAAATGCAAATAATTAATAAGATCATTAAATTAACACGCTTAACGCTGAAAATTAATTGAAGGTAGAGGGAGCAATGGTAGCGCCTTGAATTAGCATGTCTCTTAGGCGATCAAATTTTATTTGAATACAGCAAAAACCCATAAAATCCATGTATGAATTTTGCCAAGGTCCAATGACTTGCTGCAAAATTAGCTGAACTTCTTCAAACACTTCTGGAGGTGGTGCGACACATTTTGGGTTTAATTAACAAATTTTGATTACATTTTAATTTTTTTTACATTATTTTTATTACTTTTTTTAGCCAGAGGCAGCTTTTAATGCCAGGTGTACATGAATGTAATTTAATCAATACACCATATCAAGGCACAATTCAGATAGAAAATGCATGTTAGTTTGAAGTGTAACGGTTCTGAAACTGAAGCTAAAAGTGAAACTGAAACCACGGTGCAAACGTCTTCCACCTCGCCGTCCCCACCGCCGTGCAGCTGCCACTGGTGGAGAACTGCACTCAGTTTATTAAGCCATCAAACAGAACTAATAAACGACAAAACAATACAAACAGCAAGTTGTGCTAATGAGGGAAAGCCCTGATCAGTATTTGGGGAGGATATAGAGTCTGCCTGAATGCCTCCACACTTTAAAAAAACAAAGACAAACATACTGCTAACTCAGCCCGAGTTCCTCCACTGTCCCGGTTCAGTGAGCAGGATGTGACGGGAAAGCACTCTCTCCTCAGCGGCCCATCAAAATGAAAAAAAAAAACAAAACTTTCTCTTCTAGGTGCGAGTGGTGGTGGAGAGCTCTGATTGGCTCGCGGTGGTTCCATACTGGGCAACATGGCCCTACCAGACACTGCTGTTACCACGACGACATGTCCTCAGACTCAGTGACCTCACTGCAGAGGAGAGAGAAGGTAAAGCCATCTGTGTATTATTATTTCTTTTCTATCTTTTTTTTTTTTTTTTTTTTTACACAGAGATCAGTCTAAGGGTAGCTTCTTTCTACATATCTCTGTCAGTGTTTATTTTCCAACTTTCTAACACTCGCTCTACTCAGTTGCCGTCTCTCATGTTGTTCAAAGTGAACTATATTCAACAACAAATATTGTCTTTCTCACCCTACACTGTTTCCTGTCTCTCTTCTCTTGTTTTCTCCCTGTCATGTCTCTCTCTCTCTCTCTCTCTCTCTCTCTCTCTCTCTCTCTCTCTCTCTCTCTCTCTTCTCCTTTTGTGTCTGTGTTTATTAGATCTGGCTGACATGATGAAGCGACTGCTCACCAAGTATGACAACTTGTTTGAAGTCTCTTTTCCCTATTCCATGGGCTGGCATGGTAAGAAAAGATTGGGAAGCAGGGAGGGATGGATTAAAGAAAAAGTTTTGATATAAGCATGACACCCTGTGGGAACCGAGCGGGAGAGAAGGGGGGAAAGTTGAAGGGATTCAAGACAATTTTAGAGTAAATAAACCTGTGTGAATGGATGGGTGGATGGATGGATACAGTGGATGAGAGTTTAGTGCTGTGTTTTAGGCCTAATACACACTAAAGTTCAAACCCAAATCTCAAGACACTCTTACATATAGGCCTAAGTCCAGTCCTTATTCTGAAGAATAGAGCATTGTATTGCTATATTGTATTTACACTGTATTACAGATGTTTTACCACAGACATGCTAACATATGTGAGGGGACAATAAGCAGGATGGGAAGTTTATGCAACATTATTACAGTAACTATGGCTTTTTACATGCAGCTTTGCTAATTCAAGTCTGTCTACAATAAGTGGCCAATAAAAATTTTTATTGATTTACACAGCTGATCCCACTAAAAGTGCCATGGTCAGGGTCCCAAAAGTTTTTAATTTTTTTTTTTAATCCCCTAACCCTAACCGCTTTTATTCACTTAGAGGAGGATGAGCAGGAACCACTGTATCTCAAACAGCTTCATCTTGGGAATAATTTCTGTGATATGCTATCATTTTAAAACAAAGTCAGTCATGCATCTCATTGATTCAAGATAATTCTGTCAATAGTAGAAAACATGTGATCATGAACCAGTTTCCCACTGAGCCCAACTTGTATGTGCACCCTCTGCAGAAGTGATGGATTGCTTGTTGTGTGTGTGATGGTCACTATAATTTTGATGGTTTTTAGTCCAGCTATACCCCAGCTTTCATTTGCACAAAACACACATTGGGTCAGGTTGGCCTTGCTCTGGCTTTTCTCCGTGGAAGTGGGCTGGATCAGAACCAGGTTATTTTAACACCCGTTTTGGCAAGCATATCTGCCTACCAGTTGATATTGGGTGTGCAGTTTAGACGCTCTGTGTAAAGTTGACTCTTAGTGTTGGAGTCAAATGCAACTACTGACAACTACAGATATAAAACATTACAGACTGGACGGCTTGGCCAACATGAGCATGCTGTGTGCATTTCACTGACGAGACTTAAAAAGGGGTCCTAGAATTGCAGATTTTCAAAGAGTCTACCTCTGTCTGCTGTTGGCCTGATCTTAGTCTCTTGTGCTGGTATGCACTCTGATTTTGTGGCGATTGGAGTAGACGGTTAGCCCAAAAAAAATTTCAGCGTACAAAGGGTACAGGAGCTCTTTTGACACCAATGTATAACTGGTCCTGAATGACTGCAGGCAAAAGTCTTAACAGGCTTTAAAGATACTCCAATGAAAACTTCAGATGTCCTTTAAAAGTTGTTGGATAGATTTTTTTTTCATGTCATGTTGAAATCCTGGTGTTGCTGTGTTTTCCAGTGCCATTGTTGAGCTAATAAAATAGTTTGACTGGCTTTTCATTCAAGGTGAAAGTACTTATATTTCCCAAGATAATGTTATTTTGGTCTTATCAATGGAGGATTAAGGAAATAGAGACTGCAGAGATTTTCTGGAGAGATTATAATGGATTTAGTGCACCAGTACACACACACGCACACACACAGATTGACTAATTAGGGAACGCACACATATCCATATCCACACACCCAGACCTGGCTAGCATAATGAATTGTGGTATCTCTCCATCTGTGTTTGTGTTTTATATTAGCTCATTTAGAAGAAGCCGGCTCTTATTTAGGACTTGGCTTATTAGTGGTGGTGTGCAGAGAGAAGTGGTTTGATTGTGGAATGAAGTCATTTGAAAGGAACGGCATGTTGGGAGTCACCAGGGAAATCACGGATTAGATAAAGCTACCTGCTTATTCCTCCTGGATGAAAACACAGAACACATTACAGCCAGAATTAATAGCTTGGGTGACTGAGTGTGAAAGAGAGAGAAAGGTAAAGGGACATACAGGACAGGAGGAGGAAGATAGACGTACAGAGTGGCTGAAAGAGAGACCTGTCAGTCATGGATTAGATGAAGCTCCCTATCTTTTTCTCCTGGATATATGGAGGCAGAGAATCAACAAGCTCACTGAATGACATGGAGGCACAGACCACATCCATAAGGTGAAGATTTTTTGGAAAACACAACTTTTTCTTTCTTTTTCATTCTCCTATCACCGCTGTGCAGACAGCACAGTGGCACAGTTTGCAAACTCTGAGATTACCTCCAAAGTTTTCCTTCTTTCAGCATGCTCAGAGTGGAGATGTTAACATCACTCACCCGAGACTTTAGGCATTCTCAGTTATTTTAACCAATTTATATTCATGTATGAGTTTCAGTAGCAGCTCTACCTCATTGTCTGTCCATTGTCTGTCCATATGAACATACCCTGACCGTACCCTATTCTGCTGTCTCTCCAAAGTGCCACCAGTTAGCACTGAGAACTGATGAAAAACTTAATCCTGCTGTCAGATTTGCCAGTTTCCCATTTCAGTTCCCTGTACAATATCACCCCACACTGTTGACAGACTGTGATGAAAATTATAGCTTCGTAGAAGGTGGCAGAAATTGTTGACATGCCATTGCACTTTGAAGCATCGTCACCTGTCGTGGAAATGTAGCACTGGCATTTACTATTTAGTGTCTTTTCTCTCGGGTCAGGTGAACCCTGACCTGCTCTACTGGTGCTTAAGTCAAGCAGGGTAATCTTGCCCCTCCTGCCTCAGAAACAAAGTCAACACTGGCTGCTTCCTTCATTTACCTTGTTAGCTAATTGGCAGGGGGCTGGCTGGCCTGCAGCTTAAGGCTTTAATGAGCAGAGGGCCTTGTTAGCACTGTGTGAATGGTGGAGAGACAAATGAGCTTGTTAAGTCTATGTTATGCATCTCTTTAATTAGCCTTTTGTGGTTTAGTAGTAGAGAGTGTGTATGTGTGTGTGTGTGTGTGTGTGTGTGTGTGTGTGTGTGTGTGTGTGTGTTTTGTGTGACAAGAGTGTGAGTGCCAAATGCTAAAAACCTCTAAGCAGTAATATCCTCAGGTCAGTGTGTGTGTGGGGGGAGTATTTACTAGTACCAACAGTTTTAAGTGGGGGAAAAAATTGCAGATTGAGGATGTCCTGCAGTTCTGTGTCTCTGCCTCTAGATGTCACCACAGTCATTCCAAGTTTTGCCCTCTGCCTGATTTCCCCATGATTTCACAATCCACAGAGAGTCAAAAGTGGAGAGATGCTGGTACCATAGACAATTGCACATCTGATTTAATCTTATTTCACTGACATGTCAAGTTTTCCTCCACACTGGTCAGTGAATAAAAAGAACCACAGTTGCACTAATGCCCTTTGAGGTTTTTCTTTTTACTTTGTCACCTTGCATGAATTCTGCAAAAACCATCATCCCATAGCACGATAATAAATGAGTAACATGATATGTCAGAATGTCAGTAATATTAGAAGCACCCGTACTCTGCTCTTTTCTTTTCAGGGTAATTTTTAGGCTCAGCATTATTGTTTGAGGAAAATTTACCGAAGAGTCTCAGTCCCAGTTATCAATCAGCTGCAGGCTGATTGCTCTTGGCTCGGTTGCGAGTGGTGGAATGGGAGAGGGGTGCTAAGTGCATTAGTCCTCCTGGCTTCCTGCCAAGACACTAAAGGAACAGTTCACCCAAAATACAAAAATGCCCAAGATATTATGTGCATCCAAACAGTTTCTGTGATTTTGCAAAGTTTCCAGTCTGTTTCAGTTTTCAACTGGTGCATGACCTCACCTGAACTATTTTTGCTGCACACATCTGGTCACATGCATGGCCGCCAGAAGCATGGCCCAACCTTACCATTAAATCTGTAAACCCCTCAATCAACAAAATGATCATTACTGCCCATCAGTCTCAACTTACAACTGTATGGAGTAAAGCAGGTGTGTGTCGGCCCCATGATTCTTACAGTGCGTGTCCCAGTTAACCTACTAACTCTCTTTTCCCCTTTCTCTCTCTGTCTCCTCTTCTTTCTCTCTCTCCCTCTCGTCAGGAGCCCCTACTGGCCCCCATTTAAAGGAGGACAATTCCCATTGGCAGCTCCATGCTCACTACTACCCTCCTTTGCTGCGTTCAGCCACTGTCAAGAAGTTCATGGTGGGATATGAGATGCTGGCTCAGGAGCAAAGGGACCTCACTCCAGAGCAGGTGAATATAAGCCACATATGTACATTCAAAAGCTGCTCAGCGTGCACAGTTACATACACAATTCATGCAGAGGCAGGCTTAATTAGAAAAAACTTAAAAAACAAAAAACAAACAAAAAAAACCCCTAAAAATCCTTAAAAAATTTTAAATTTATGGATAGCAGTACCAGAAAACTACCAGGAAACTGTTGAGATTATAGTTACATTTGTTACAATTTATCGTATGTAGTTAATATTCATATCTAGAGCAGCTTTTTACAAAAGTAAAAGCTGAAGGTTTGAAGTCTTGCTCAGTGACAACAGGCTGCTGTGGAGATCAAACCTGTGACCTTTAATATATGGGAGGATCTCATTTAATTAGTGGGTGACCCTGCCATCACGTTTTATTAATTCATTTCACTTAAAATAGTAAGATCTGGGGCAGAGAGATTTTTGCTGGTGGCATTGTTTTAAAATAGAGTCCTACAAAGGCCGTAATTAAATTAAATCATTAAAAACTGTTTGATTTTATTGTTTATATACCCATTATTTGCATTCAACTTGCATAACGCTAGTTTCAGACACTATTGCTACATTTACTTTTAAGAGTGTATAAAAGCTCATTTGTGTATAGTACAACACAAAATAAGTTCATTTGTTGCTACATAGGGCAACTGAAATAGGCAGCTTAGTTCACGTAGAAACTACACTTTATCAATGCATGTCACACTAAAAGGCATAAAAAATATTTTTGTATTCCTGTTTTTGTATTTCCAGGCTGCTGAGACGCTAAGGAACCTATCAGAAGAGCACTATAAAACCCGAGATAACCCAGAGCGAGATGGAAAGAGAGAGTAGTAAAGTAAGAGTTAGTTATATTCAAGCACTGAGATAGGTGGAGGAGAGGGGAGTAATGTCACCTTTTTTTTTCCTCTTTTCCCCTCAAGAGAACACTGTGAAAATAAAATTCATATTTCACAATATCACAATATCTTCCACAAAAGTGCCTTTACCCACATTGGACCTGATTATAAGACTCAAGCTATGATACGGTATACACACTTTGAGTGACTTTTAAATGGATTTAGTTATGCTATTTATGCATTACCTGTATGGCCAAGGGAATTTGAGGAGTTGTGATTGAGGAAGGATGGCCTTTTACCACAATGCATTGATTCCTTTATTTAAGGAGATGAAGAATACAAGGCATTTTCTCCTGTTTGTGTAAAATAGAGACTGGAAATTATTGGACCACATAAGCTATAGCTATATCAGCTATATGCATACATGCAAGACATCACAGCACAAACTACAGGTCTCCTTAATCGGAGTGTTTACAAACTCTTCAATACTATATAGACATGTTACAGCTTCAGTACAAATGCAGCATTTTTATAACTGTCAGACACTTTAGTTCTTTTATCAGAGACATAATTTCAGAACTGAAGGTCTTCAATAATTCATCATGCCAGCAAAGCCTAGCGCTGAGCTCCCTACTGTAATTATGAAATGGATGTTTCTTACAAAATATTGAATTAATCTGCTGTGTTTCAGGGAGATACAAGAAGCAGCGTTTTTTTCTCCCCATGTCTTATTGAATTTTAAGACATTTAAGTTTTTGCTGTGCTTTGTTGAGAAGCTTTCAACAGCAAAGTTTGTTTTTTCTGACAACACAATGGCTTATTTGTGGCTCAATATTTTGGTTTCTTGTAAATGTTTTCAAGTGGAAGCTAACTCCTTGAATCACTTTGCTGTGTCAGACAGCCTCAAGCCTCAAGTGCAATGTGTAATGCTTAAGTTGATATTGACAATAAATAATGATTGCAGTGTTGCCATGTGTCTTCTTTGTGTTATCATTTTTTCCCCATTTAAATCCACATTGACTAATTATTGCTATATGGGTCTTCATAACATCAACATTATTTATGTGGAAAATTATCTGCAGCTTGCTGATTTGTTTGAGAATGTGATTAAGAAAATCCTGGTAGCAGCAGCTGGACCAGCACAGAAAATCCACAGACAGGTGGTGCTGCAGGGTCTCAGGTGAGTTCTTATAATGCTTTGAAATGGCCGGCAGTAAATTCATGAGTTGTTTAAAATAAAAATGATATTTTAAGTTTTTTGGGGGGAACACAGGTTAATGTTTGAGCGATGCTGTGGCTCTGTCATGACTGGATCATTTCATGAGCTGCAGAAAACTCTGAAACTTTATGAGCCACAGTCACAATACAGTGGAAATTAATTTGTTGGTTTGATTGAGGGAGGTTTACCTTGCTCTCATCACACACCAACTCATTGTGCTACCTGCAGGAAACACCAAATTTATCAAGAGGGTAGATGGGAGAAAAAACAGAGTCCCAGCTTAGGTCTGACAGTGGTTTACTGATCAGGGTTTTGACTCTTCCAAGTACACAGAGGTGATAATGCTACACCTTCAGAATATTGGTCAACAGAACCTGTTGGCAAAATAGTCTCGGCCCTGATCAGTGTGATAATGTGATTTTCTGCACTTGTAGATACACAACACAACTTTGTTTCCAGGAGGCAGACAGTGAGTGTGAGATTGACGAGGAGCCAAGTGAGGCTCAGTTTAGCTTCAGTGACATGAGCAAAACCAGCCTGACACAAAACACCCTGAAGTAGACACAATTTCAAATAGGGTCTTTAAGAGTTTTTTTTATTTATTTATTTATTTATTTTTTAGTAAGAAAATGTCCATATTTTGAGCAAGCTATCTGTTTCAGCAAATAATAAAGTCTCTATGCAGTAAGGGTGTCGCACCTGTTTCCACACTATGACGTCACAGTGGACAGTAGACACTGGGTTATTTCACCCAGGGTGTCTACTGTCCATAATGACGTCACAATGGACAGTGGACACACGCGATTACTTATTCCAGAGCCTGTAATCATTTTCTGCAGAGTTATTGCTAATGTTCTTGGCAATAACTCCCCCAATGGCGCGTCAAGCACCCACCGACAACTTTCTTCAATTTTGGAAGATGAACAACCAACACAACTCTGATGCTGAGGATAATGTAAGTTCTCCAAATCAAACCACGCACTTTTCTGTCAGTTCTCATCTGAAATTCTTCTTATGTTCATGCACAGAGAGCAGAATGGTGTAATAGCGCTGCTCTTGTCCAGGGATGGGCACCGACACCCGGTGCTCAACGGGCACCGGGGCTCAATTATCAAAGAGCGGAGTGTTGAGAAGCTCCGACGTGAGCAGTTATTCTATCGGAACTTCTCACGTTTTGGTGTAAAAGAGCGATAATTTTTATCTGGTTTGCTCACAGTCTCATCCACTGCTGCTGTTTGTACTTGGGCTAATTGGCGAATTGTTACAACCAAGCTACAAAAGAAGCAGCTGTCTCTATGTGGTCTGACTGTTTCACTGAGTTTGCCACGGCTCGTCAAATCTGGCAAATTGTGTAAAATAAGAGGACATGATGAATGCCACTGACTGATTTCTGTGGTCTTCATTCTTTCCAATCTTCACTCAGTATTTTGATGTGAAGAGTTAGATTTATGTTATTGACATTTTGTGACCAGGGAAATTATATTGAATACTTTTTTAATTAATTAATTAATTAAGTAACTAAATAGACTTTGTTGTTGTAAACATCACTAGCAATAACAGTAGCAGTATTGATAAAATCCTAACGATGCCCATCCCTTCTCCTATCCTTCCTATCCTATTTTTTTTTTTTTTTTTTTAGGAATTAAATGTAATTGGCCCAACACTTACCTTTTATATTTACACTGTAAATAATTTTGGTAATTCAGATGTAATTCAAATTACCATCAAGAGGTGTAACTTGACTGTATTTAACATTTCTTTGCTTGTTGTATCACAGAGTTACATGGAGAGGATCTTAAAGCTGTGGAGGCCACAGGGCATCAGATGTGACTCCAGCTTCCAGGAAAATGAGAGAGAGGCCTTGTATGCCAAAGTAGACAAGAAATGCAGCGTATGCAGCGTCCAGGAGGACCGCATAGAGGCTACGTTGGAGAGGATTGGACGCTTCCTAAACCAGAAAAGCGTCCCCTCACCTCGACCTCCTGCATATCCGAGAAACAGCCTTCAACCTTCTAAACTGAGGCGCCTCAGATATTATGCTGCAGCCCCAGCTGAGAAGTTGATGGAGAGCAGGCAGGCGTCCCCTAACATGAGACTCCTGATCCCCTCTGTTTCTCCCACCTGCTCCATGATGGTCCACCGACAGAAGAGGATCCAACCACAGCAACGTGAGGATGAAGATGACTTCTGGGCCATTATGGAAAACGAGGCTCTCCACACACACCTGAAGGAGCAGGCATGGAAGGTAGCTGAGCTGATAGAGGCAGACAGGAGGAACAGCCCTGTGATGTCCAGCAGCTCTCTGGATGGTTTTAACTGTGAGACCACAGAAGAACTGCAGGCATCCCATGAAGTTGGAAGTCCTGGTTTTGTGCCGGTGCACGTACCAACTCCTTCTGCTGCTCCTCCCAAGACCAGGAGCAGACTGCCTCGTCCAATAAGGATGCTTGGCCTGAAGAAGGCTGCTATTGAAGCAGGTCAACTGCAGGTACAACATCCTACCCAGTTACCAGCCTATGTACCCGCTCTTCCTTCAGCTCCTCCTAAGACCAGTAGCAAACTACCACGTCCTGGGAGGATATTAAAACTAGAGGAGGCTGTCGAAGGAGGTCAACAGAAGGCACACATTAAACTTGGAAATCATGTGCTGCCTTATGTGTCCACTCCTCCTCCAGCCCCTGCATATCCGAGAAACAGCCCTCAACCTTCTCAACTGAGGCGCCTCAGAAATGATGTTGCAGCCCCAGCCGAGAAGTTGATGGAGAGCAGGCAGGCGTCCCCTAACATGAGACTCCTGATCCCCTCTGTTTCTCCCACCTGCTCCATGATGGTCCACCGACAGAAGAGGATCCAACCACAGCAACGTGAGGATGAAGATGACTTCTGGGCCATTATGGAAAACGAGGCTCTCCACACACACCTGAAGGAGCAGGCATGGAAGGTAGCTGAGCTGATAGAGGCAGACAGGAGGAACAGCCCTGTGATGTCCAGCAGCTCTCTGGATGGTTTTAACTGTGAGACCACAGAAGAACTGCAGGCATCCCATGAAGTTGGAAGTCCTGGTTTTGTGCCGGTGCACGTACCAACTCCTTCTGCTGCTCCTCCCAAGACCAGGAGCAGACTGCCTCGTCCAATAAGGATGCTTGGCCTGAAGAAGGCTGCTATTGAAGCAGGTCAACTGCAGGTACAACATCCTACCCAGTTACCAGCCTATGTACCCACTCTTCCTTCAGCTCCTCCCAAGACCAGTAGCAAACTACCACGTCCTGGGAGGATATTAAAACTAGAGGAGGCTGTCGAAGGAGGTCAACAGAAGGCACACATTAAACTTGGAAATCATGTGCTGCCTTATGTGTCCACTCCTCCTCCAGCCCCTGCATATCCGAGAAACAGCCCTCAACCTTCTCAACTGAGGCGCCTCAGAAATGATGCTGCAGCCCCAGCTGAGAAGTTGATGGAGAGCAGGCAGGCGTCCCCTAACATGAGACTCCTGATCCCCTCTGTTTCTCCCACCTGCTCCATGATGGTCCACCGACAGAAGAGGATCCAACCACAGCAACGTGAGGATGAAGATGACTTCTGGGCCATTATGGAAAACGAGGCTCTCCACACACACCTGAAGGAGCAGGCATGGAAGGTAGCTGAGCTGATAGAGGCAGACAGGAGGAACAGCCCTGTGATGTCCAGCAGCTCTCTGGACGGTTTCAACTGTGAGACCACAGAAGAACTGCAGGCATCCCATGAAGTTGGAAGTCCTGGTTTTGTGCCGGTGCACGTACCAACTCCTTCTGGTGCTCCTCTCAAGACCAGGAGCAGACTGCCTCGTCCAATAAGGATGCTTGGCCTGAAGAAGGCTGCGATTGAAGCAGGTCAACTGCAGGCACAACATCCTACCCAGTTACCGGCCTATGTACCCACTCTTCCTTCAGCTCCTCCCAAGACCAGTAGCAAACTACCACGTCCTGGGAGGATATTAAAACTAGAGGAGGCTGTCGAAGGAGGTCAACAGAAGGCACACATTAAACTTGGAAATCATGTGCTGCCTTATGTGTCCACTCCTCCTCCAGCCCCTGCATATCCGAGAAACAGCCCTCAACCTTCTCAACTGAGGAGCCTCAGAAATGATGCTGCAGCCCCAGCCGAGAAGTTGATGGAGAGCAGGCAGGCGTCCCCTAACATGAGACTCCTGATCCCCTCTGTTTCTCCCACCTGCTCCATGATGGTCCACCGACAGAAGAGGATCCAACCACAGCAATGTGAGGATAGAGATCACCTCTGGGCCATTATGGAAAACATGTCTCTCCACATACACCTGAAGGAGCTGGCATGGAAGATAGCTGAGCTCATAGAGGCAGACAAGAGGAACAGCCTTGTGATGTCCAGCAGCTCTCTGGATGGTTTTAACTGTGAGACCACAGAAGAACTGCAGACATCCCTCGAAGCTGGAAGGCCCGGTTTTGTGCCGGTGCCCTCACCAACTCTTCCTGCTGCTCCTCCCAAGAACAGGAGCACACTGCCTCATCCAATAAGGATGCTTGGCCTGAAGAAGGCTGCTACTGAAGCAGGTCAGCTGCAGGCACAACATCCTACCCAGTTACCAGCCTATGTACCCACTCTTCCTTCAGCTCCTCCCAAGACCAGTATCAAACCACCATGTCCTGGGAGGATATTAAAACTAGAGGAGGCTGTCGAAGGAGGTCAACAGAAGGCACACATTAAACTTGGAAATCATGTGCTGCCTAATGTGCCCACTCCTCCTCCAGCCCCTCCCAAGAACAGGAGCAAACCACCACATCCTGTTAAGAAATTTACACTGCCAAAGGCCATCAGTGAGCCTAGAATGCAGAAAGCAGAGGACCAAAAGAAGGAGGATGAGCACCAGGTTACACTTCCACCTCTGGTCGACCCTGCAAGAGGCCTTCAGCTGAGTCTGCAGCTGCTCAGCTCAGACGACTGGTAAGTTGTTTTTACTTTAAGAAGCAATAGAATCAGCTTTTGAAGAACATTAACTTTAAAAAAATAGCATGCTGTATCAGCAGTTGAATGAGATATTAGTTCAGTAGTAGGGTCTCATTATAAAGTAATGTCCTGTAAACACACTATAAATATAATTTATAGTGTGTTTACAGGAGAGCTACCTCATCTGGTGCAAGTTAAATTTTTTAGTAATATAGAAACATGGACATTGAGAGAATTCACCCTCAAAATATGTTTGAACTTAAGTTTACATAATTTGTGTTGTTGAGGTAAAGTGCATTTCAATAATTCTTTTCATTTAAACACAGGGAGGAGAAAGTCAAAGGACTAACAACCGTCCAAGCTCTGGCACAGAACCATCCCACCGTCCTGCAGGCCAAACTTCATGAGTTTTGTGTGGCTGTTATGGAGGAGGTAAGTGTTTTCATTTACATCTTTGTCTTTGCTTGTATGTGTACATACATATGTTTGTGCAAGTATATGAGTACATTTGTGTTCCACATGTAGAGACTCACTGGTGTTCTTTACTGTCTCTCTTCAGGTGAAAAACTTGCGCTCTGCAGTGGCTGGTGCAGCGATGACCACCCTCAGAGATATGTTCACTTTCCTCCAGAGGTCTATGGACTGTGAGGCAGACTACATAGCTGGTGTACTGCTGAACAAAGTGGGCGTTTCCAACAAGTTCACCCAGGAGCAGGCCAACCGCGCCCTGGATGCCATGGTCCAAAACTGCAGCCCTGGCCGCGCCATTAACGCACTGGTGGTTGGAGGGCTAAGGTAAAGACACAGCATTTACTTTGTCACAATTTATTAAGAGCATGAATAGCATTAATTAACAAATGAAATGAAACTAGACAAGTTTAGTCACTAGCTTCTGTTTATCTAACATGTCCATGTCTATGTCCTTCCTCAGCCACCGTAACACCACAGTTAGGGGGAGTACCGCTCTGCATCTCCATCGCTTGGCTGATGTCGTGGGCGCTGCACGACTCCTAACAGCAACGAAGACCTCTGTCGAACGCTTCCTGGTTGCCGTCAGCAAACTTTCCCTGGACGCGGCACCAGAAGCAAGGTAAGCTGACTGAACTGTGAACTTGTGCACTCAGACCACAAGTTTCACAATTGCTTTTTTATAGTTTGTGGTTCTAGGCCCTACTGTAACACCACATTGAACTTTTTACAAATGTGTTCCACATATGTGCACTTTGCTAAACTCTTTGTCCACATTTGTCCACAGGCACCATGGACGGAGCATCCTCCAGAAGCTTGCACTCCATAGCAGCTTCTTCGATCTATGGGCAAAGATGGTCCCGGAAAAAGAAAGACGCCTCCTGAACACCATCATTAAGAAACAGCGTTAGGTAAAGCAGACATTTCCTCAGGATTAAGAGCAGCAGCAAACATTAGAATTTTCATATCCAGGCCTCACCATGTTGATTATTTAATATAAAAAATATTTTAAATCAGAGTGAAGATCTCTAGACAGGGAACAATGTCATAATGTTGATTATTGTTGTTTTGCCACAATCTAACTTTTTGTCTCATCAACAGGGAAGACGGATCTCCTTAATGCTGTGCTTCATTCCCATCTGTCTGGAGTGTCTGTGTGGCTCAGTGTGAGTTGTGCATAGTGTGTGTGTGCCTCTCCTCTTTCTCAGACACGTTTTTACCAGGCAGCTGGATGTGGGCACCATGTGGACGTTTGGACCAGAAGGACACCCCCATCTCCTCGTGCTTCCCTTGGCGTCACCATGCTTACATAAAAATAAATGAATTAAAAAAAAAAAAAAAAAAAAAAAGTCACAGTGTTGTATTCCTGTGTGTCGTTTGAATTCACATGGTGGTGAAATATTCTCATTTCGCTGCTCTGTGCTCTCCTGGGCTGCTAATTCAGAATTCTCCATTCACTTTCACTTTCCCAGGGCCAATTTTGTTTCCTAACTGCAAGTATTTGTAAAAGTACCATAAGGTAATTTCTTAATGGTGCAAGGTTACCATGTGGAAGTTATCTGCGGACACTTCCTGTCAGATCTAATTTCCAATTATATTCCTTGGTTATAGTTTGTATTTTCTTTTTCTGTTTTTTGGTTGTGTCTTCTCATTTACATTTCTTTCTTTCTTTCTTTCTTTTTCTTTTCTTTTCTTTTTTTTTTTTTTTTTAACTCATTTTCTCTTTGCTGTTCTTGTTTACAGGTTTGGATTTGCATTTATGGCCATCAGACTAACACCTCCCTTTAAGGCTCAGATACGGTGAGTTTACAGACTGCATAATTGTACACTATTTACTGTTTATTTAACTGTGCAATGATTTTTATACCTGTAGAACTGTACAATAATTTAATAGAGCAATACCTCAGTGTATATATGGTGTATATAGGTCTACTTTTTATATAATCTCAATTTCTTATTTCTGTATGTATAGCTTAGTTGAAATGTAGGCTTATTGCAAATATTTTTACATAATGGATGTTTTACAAATTTTTAATGCACATATTTTTATATCTCTTATTTCCAATTTTCCATTACTTATAATTTCACTTATGCTTATTTTTTTTCTTGAGAATTTGAGCAACTTCAACTGACCCAATTTCCCCACAAGGATCAATAAGGTATTTCTGATCCTGATTCTGATTCTGATTAATGCCTAGCTGACGATAACAACCAACTGTTGAATTTTGCTTTAATGAGCTATACACTAAAAAACTCAAAACTATACATGCTATAAAAAATATGATGCAGAGCTGACATGCTTGAAGGAAATAAGATTTGCATCTTAAGTCACTCTTTGCATAATAAATTGGTCTTTTTAATCTGAAATGGTGTATTTGTTATGTTGGATTGAGCTTACTGAATCTCTACTGGGCTGGTCTTTTATGAGGCCTTGAATTTAAAGAAATGAAAAAAGGTAACATAAATCATATAAAAACCAACCAGGAGACCACCAACCAAACATATGCATAAATATTTTCCAATATTGAGAAATTATAAACGGTACTGATTTCAGTCCTAATTGGCCATTCCAACTGTATGTGTTAAAGTCTTTTAAAAGATATTAAAACGTTTCTTTACTTAAAAAACTGGCTTTTTTTTTCTCTCTCTCTTTTTTATATGGATTTGTATGAGTAACCTGTGGGTAGGCTTTACATTACTGCACAAAACTACACAACTTGCCAGTTGTGTAGTTTTGTGCCAGATAAGCCGTGCTTGGCTGTCAGCTTCAAAATTAGGCTAAATTTTGGTGAGAGAAAATCTGGCATGGCCACAGATATCTTTCCAATTCTTACATCCCTGCCAAATTAAATTTATTTTCTTTTCTCTTTTTGCTCATTGTCCCACTTTTCTTCCATCAGCCATTTTCCTCCTCATTGCTTTTTGAAGTAATCTGGCCTTAATTTAACTGCCCAGTTAAATTAACAAAGAAAGCAAACACAAATGATAGCAAAGAAGGAAAGCAGACAGAATTAATGCAATAGACATGCCTGCAGGTATACTAATTTTCATGCACACACACAAGGACACACACACAGCTGACAGCTGCAAGATGGTGTATTGATTCATCCTCGGTCTCCAGATCAGCCTGCCAGACATGTCAGAATGATGAGAGAGAGAGAGAGAGAGAGAGAGAGAGAGAGAGAGAGAGAGAGAGAAAGAGAGAGAGAGAGACCCATTTGATGGCAAGTGGCAGACATTAACATTTATTCAGCCATTCATTTAGTAGCAACTGGGAGCGGATTCACGCTTTCTTTAGAAAAGAACAGGAGTGGCATGAAGAAGACCAGCTTCCAGGTGTTTGATTATTGGTAATCAAAGGTTAATATCTGCACTTGGTCTGTGTATGGATGCTGTTATTTTCGGTGTCCAATTGTGATGGAGCTTCCTGGAGGCCATGAACATCAGTAAGGTATGAGTTGAGGTGGAGGCTCTGCTGGAGCAGGGTCCAGGTTTGCCCCCTAGCCCAGCCTCGCTCGGGCTGTTCTCCCAGCAGAAAGGCTCAGGTCAGGATGTAACTTCTCTGTGCTCCCTCCGATTGTTCCATGTTGTTTTTTCAAGAGTGTCACCTGTTGGAGAGCAAATCTACTACAGTATGCAACAAATAAATCTCAAACACACTGCTGGTCATATTTGGGTAAAGCATGACAATTACCATGATGACACCAGGAGGGTCAAGAGGAATGGTTCATGTGTCTTTTAACCACTAGAGGGTGCAAAAATGAACTGGCAATCAAGAATTTGAGACACAAGTGTCTTCTATGGCATTTTAAAGTATTCCATAACATTTCAAGATAACTGTCAATATTAGTTACTGTTGTATCAGTGCAGGATAGACGTATGATGGTGAACTGCAGACTTTCAGCATCTGTAAAATCCATGAAATAACCCCTGACCTATCAAACAAATTAACACAATGTTGACTCCTTGACCCTTTAAAGGCTGTAAAAGTCTAGTCATTTTGTCTTCATCTTCTCTCCCCCATGGTTAAAATGAAATATAATTAAGAAGAAGAGAAGAAGAAGGGAAATATAAGTCAGATAATCAGGAAAAAATTAAAGTGATGGTAGCTTTCACTTGTGTTTTTTGAGCGATAAGGTGTTCTTTACAGTTTGTGCCTTTAGTTTATGTATCTGCACATCTGAATGTCAGAAATGAGTGAGACCAGCGTGTTATCATTCATTGTGAAATGGTCACATTTAATGGTTGAAACCTGTCATTGTATATACATCTATAAAAAAGACCCCAGGTACAGGTTACGACATTCTACTGCTAATACATACATTATTATTATTATTAAATAATAAACTTTTTGTTCAATGTTAAAGTTACATATCATAGTTTACAAAATAGGATCAAGGAAAATTAAGCCATTATGAATGTCTGGAAAAAAAAACTAAGACCCTATATGTGTATTTTTATTATTCTTCCATAAAATAAACAAAATACAATAAAGCACATCAATACTCCTTTGAATAACATAATATTAACTGGTGATATTGGCTATCGAAATGTAAACTGCAAAAAGACAATTTTTTATTTGTAAAGGCGACAGAATTTGGAAAGCAATCTCATCTTTTTGTGTTTATCGTTATTGTTACTGTTGTATTTTACAGCACAGAGCATAATGGAAAACCAACATAGCTCGTATCAATGTGTCAATGTCCAACTTTGTCTTTATCATCACAAAGTCCAGCTAAAACAAATGGGTGGGGAAAGAATCTCTCAGTCTTAAATCCACATTATTGTTATTTTTTTTGTTTACGATCCAAATCCTCCTTGCTGGTCTCTGAAAGCAGAACGTAAAGCTAGTTGTCTAAATAAGCCAGACTACAAGTTACTGGATTCTTCCAAGTGTTAGTTCTCGTATTGAAACGTCAAAAACGAATCACTTAAGTCAATATGATTCAGTCGGCGGTGGTGTACAGACTCAGACTCCGATTAAGTTGCAGGATGGTAGGTTTATACAAATGGGAGCTGGATTCAACAGATTCATCCCAGGTTGGATTCATACACAGTTTGAGTCAATGTCATTTGGGCACAGATGCGACTTTCCGGGGTCTCCACCCCAAATACAAAGGCAGGCACAGGCTTCAGGAAGTTTAACAAATTGTTTGGAAACCATTTTGTTGGGGATATAGTTGAGTCTTTGGCATGATGGTTTTAGCTGTATGGGGACTGCTACGGCAAATGCTTTCTTCTGGTGTCCTACATATACATGTATATGCACATATATATGTATATGATGCGGCAATTTGATAAAAAAAAAAAAAAGAGTTAAAATTAAGACTATGAATCGATTGATAAAAAACAAAAAACAAAAGAGAGATGAGGAGATGGATTTTTGTTCTTTTGTCACTGGAGGAGTTGATTTGCTTGTTCTGAAGAAACGATTCCCAAACCAAACTGTTGTCTGCCACACAAATCAGTCTGCTGTGGCCCATTTGCGCCACCGGGGGGTGCTATAAGACTGCTGCTGCTGTAGATGTCGTTGCTTTTGCTGCTGCTGCTGTTGCTGCTGTCGTGGCTGTACTTGTTGATGCCGCTTTCGTGTTCTGCAAAGTTCCTCTGAAGAATCTCATGTTCACCTTTAACCAAAAAATGCTGAAAGCGCATTATCATTGTCTGATTTTATTTCTAAGTAATTTTAGTGAGTAACTGTGATGGACAGTAATGATAAATGCACTGTATCCTTGAAACATGTGCAAAATAGAAACAAGAACAGCCTCCTCTTCCTCTTCCTCTTCCTCCTCCTACTCCTCTTCCTCTCCCTTGGGAATGAGACATTTACATCTGTGGAAAGGCGGTGGTGGGAGCGGGGGCAGGAGAAAGAGAGAGAGAGAGACAGAGAAAGAGAGAGAGAGAACAAATTACACAACAAGCAGTTATGTGTGTCCATAACCATGTTCACAATCACTCCACACATTAAGTATGGAGTAGCGGATGCTTGGTGAGCCTCCTCAAGAACTTTGACATGTGAACTAAAATGCTAACTACAACTTCACCATGTTTTGTATTGTTTTCTTGTCATTACTTTGTGTTTGTACTTTTGTTTTGCATTCTATTTTGCCAGGTTATTGCTTATTTGTTTGTGGTTTTGTATGAATTTGGTGTATTCTCGATGAAACACAGATAACATGATTGCAAAGAAGAAAGGAAACCGGCATGTGCTGTGGAGTGAAGGAAACTGAGGAGTGCAGTTCAGGGGATTGTGCGAGATATTTCTGATTGTGTGTTATAGCAGCACCACCTGGCCAATTGGTGTAATTTTTGTTGAGTAATAGGAGAGATTTCAAACCTCTTGTGGATGCTCTGGTGGTTACGGTTTCTGAATTCCTTTTTGTTAAGGCAGAAAAAAACAACAACAACGACAACGAAGAAGTGGGGAAAAAAGGGTTTCCAGCTGTGAGCTTGAATCCAGTGACATCACCTTGACACCAGCCGACGGCTCCAATCTGCTCTGATCTATTCTGAGATGGTGTCACTTGTTTAAAGAAAATTAAAGTGAAACTGTTCTGGAAGCAAATAAGCTCCTCTCTGCTCATGGGCCGATTCTTTCACGTGTTTTAAGAAAAACAAGCTTTCGTAAGTCAGTCCACTTGTTAAGATGGATACATTTTGCAGTGCGGCTACAGTGATAAAACAGGAAGAAGGAATGAGTCTAAACCTGCACTCTCTTCCCGGAGGCAGTGAGCTGCCCAGCGAGTCAGATCAGAGTTTTCTGGGGTCTGTTCCAGCTCACTGGAAAGTAAATTTTCTATACAAGTCCCACGATGCACTGTAAAAAGTGAGCATCTGAGCACACTGTACTCACTTGCAGGAAATAACATAACCAACATGAACTTGGACTGTATCTTTTATTGAACAGACACAGAGAGCAACACTTCACCAACACCACCACCACACATTTTTTACTTTTAAATTTTCTTCTTTTCTTCCCCCCCAAACCAGCAAACCCCAGGATTTCTTCAGATGAAAGCCTTGAAACCTTTAGATGTAAACCTTTGTGAATACATAACAGTTAGGTTATCTGAAGGTTAGGGAGGGAGAGAGCACCCACTGACATGATGACCTCATTATTAACATTGATTAATTACTTTTGTCTGATTCATTTTCCTGCTTGTTGTATTGACAGTGAAAGGCGGTGGAGCGGGTGGCACATTGATATAAATATGGCTGGTTAACGGTGTGTCTTCATACATTTATGGTTAATTGTGAGAGCAGAAAAGAGGCTCGTGCACGTACGCCCAGTTCCTCAATGACTGAGATTTATAAAACCACAATGTGTACATATGGCTTTCTCAATCTGACAAAAAGAAGGCATATGCATATCTCTGGCTTTGTGCGAACACACAGTTTTAGTCATAAATCGACAGAGTTTTAAGCATCTGGCCCCCTGAACTCAGCCCAACCAGTGCCTGAAATCCAACGCACTACATTCAGATTCACTACCTACTGAACTAGGATAGGAATGTATCTCACAACATGAGATCAGCAATTTACCATGTTTAATTCTTCTACATACAGTATCTGTGTGTGTCTGACAATTATTGCTCAACAAAGAGAGAGACGACTGAATGCTCTTCGCCGTCAAATGTATAGATCACAAACGTGGATGGTGTTCTTGGAAACCGGGAAACAAATTCCTCCAAGCAGGAAGCCTCTCCATGTGTCTCAATAGTGAAAAAGTGAAACAAACAGGAAGGACAAGACAGGAAATCTTTGACCGCTCTCTTACGCCCTGACGAAGACACAGTAGTTGTCGAAACATGTTGGCTTTTAAATGGTTTCTCCACTGCAATCCTTCCCTGTTGTTCTTTTCCACTTGTGTGCCTCTCGGTTTGTAATTACTGCACGACATCTACACGTATGTAAGCAGAGCCTCTCTGGACCAGAACCAGAGCTGGATGGCACTTGATGTCGTCGTTCTCTCCTCAAAGATCTTTGCTTGTGGTGTATAAAAATCTAAAAAAAATCTCATATGTACGTCGCTTTAGATAAAAGTGTCTCCCAAATGTGAATTGCAGTTGTAAATGTAATTGTATTGCTTCTAAGTGATATTAAGATATCCCCGTAAAATGAATAAAACGGGATTGAATTTAATGGGATTTTACTTCAGTCTCTCCGGGGATGCTGAAAAAAAATAACAAGGAAGCCCCCCCGCTGGGTAATAAAACAGAACGAGAGCAAACTCAACCCAGACTCGTTTGCTCTCGTTCTATTAATCATGACGTCAATAGACAAGCACCGACTTGCCAATATGTGACTGACTAGATGAGTTCATAATCAATGCAAAGACGAGGGGCTTTCAGCTTACCACAAGAGGTGTGTGTATGTGTGTCGGAGCGAGTGTGAGGATGCTTTTTAGACAGGTGTGCATGGAACTAGTGTGTGTGTGTGTGTGTGTGATCTCTCACCACATAAACAGCAGCAGCAGCACTCCCAGCACCAAAGTGGATGAAATGGAGAGGGGCCTGTTAGCTCCGCCCGCCGGGGCCTCACCCAAATGTGGCTCGACGGAGGCAGGTGCAGGGGAGGGCTTAGTCTCTGTGGGGAACCAATCAGAACACACAACAATGCATACTGAGCGTATTTTTAATTTAATGGCTCCTTCTGTTTGTTCTGTCCTGTGTTTTTGTGTTTTTTTTTTTCTTTTGTGGTATGCAATTGTTTAGTTTCCAAGGGGCAAAATGTCCATGTCGTTTTGATGAATGAACATTGAAAAGTGCTCATCATACCGGGCAGCACTGAACAGAAAGGAAAATACAGTGCAAGGCTAAATCAATTCTAATCTGCAAGCACAATCAATATGGGACTTGTCAAGGCAGTTATGAAGTGAACTGGACAAAAAAATCTCATTCAAATCGGGGCCGCAGGGAAATGGAGAGGCTGGAAGTAAGAGATAGAGAGAGGGAGAGCGAGAGGGGGACAGGGACTAAAGGGGAGACAAACGAGAGAGAGAGAGAGAGAGAGAGAGAGAGAGAAAGTGAGCAAAATAACAGATAATGGAGGAGACAGACAGAAGGACACATTAAAACAGGACTGAAAAATTCTGAGGTAAAAGAAGCAGTGTGAATTGAAAGCAGCAGCTGGACAGATGGTAAAAAAAATGGGAAATGTGCTGTGGGTTTGTGACTATATTGCTGATAAGACATGGACTAACCCATATTATGAATTCAATTCTGGCTTGTGACTGTCTGCAGAGTTAAAGTCATATATTCTATTCTGTTCTATTCTGTTCTGCCAAAACTGTCCATGTTAGCAAATCATTTAGCCTCATATTCAATGTTAAAATCCTTTCTTTTTTCTTCAAACAAGTGAAAAAAAAAAAAAATCTGCCAGCGGGATGAGGTAATCCCACTTGTTTCCTGTGCAGTTTCACTCGATTTAGGAAGTGAATGACTTGAAACAAGGCAGAATAAGGCAAATCAGCCCACTAGTATCAAGAAAATGACACTTCAAAAAAACTCAAGAAAATTCTGTAAACAAGGTGGGCTGGCATTGGAAACAAGTGGGATTATCTCATCCCATTATCAGAGAAAATGGGGATTTTTGGCAGTCTATTCCATTCCATTCTATTCTCTTCTGTTCTATTTTATTCATACATACTGCTACTAACTGCTTTCTGCAGACCATGCTACTGGAAATGTACACATTTATGTACACATAACGTCTTGGTGGCATGATTTACAGCTCAAACTCTGGATAAAACCAAAAAATTGAAGAGATATACAGGGGATAAAATGTCAATCTCAATTTACATAGTACCAATACATTTTTTTTTTTTTTAAATCAGGTATTCTGGAATTTCAGTTAACAAAACTGCATTAATGTTTATGGGAAAGATATGAAAAAATAAATAAATGAATAAATAAATAAATAAATAACAAGCTGGTGGCAAATATGCTTAAAGTTACAATATGCATAAGCCATCTGCAAACCTTCAGTTTGGTTTTACACCGCTTGACAAATAGAAATATCACAGTTTAATGTTTTCTAAAACTGGGCTATTGCTATAGCTGGCGGCTGCATAGCAGATATTAACACACACATGCACACACACACACACACACACACACACACACACACACACTCATACACACACGCTGGGTGCTGCTAGGTTTGGAACCCAATGCATTTTTATATTGGAGAGAGAATATAATTTCCCTCTCCTTCCAATTAATGACTGTTGTATAGTACTGCGTTGGGACTCGGGAGATATTAGAAAGAGGCAGCCAGGTGTGAAATAGCTAGAGAGAAAAAAAAAACAGAGAGAGAGAGAGAGAGAGAGAGAGAGAGAGAGAGAGAGAGAGAGAGAGAGAGAGAGAGAGAGAGAGAGCGAGGGAGAGAGAGTCGAACACATTTAACATTTTCAGCAACTCAAACGCAATGTTTCCTGCCTGCAGCAAAACATTTTGCTTTGGAGTGGTGAAGAAAATAAAAATTATGCAGAAATAATGTAATGGCGGGAAGGCTGGGATGGGAGCGAGTGAGCGAGCTGAGTAGAGGTGGATGGCTGGAAGGGGGGAGAGAAGGAGTGACGGGAGGACAGGATTGACAAATGAGGGAGGGAAGGGGAAAATAGAGAAGAGGATGAAGAGACAGAGATGGAGAGAGAAGGGGTTGTGGTGAGGGGACTGAAAATTGCAGGAAGCAAGGAGAAAAAATACGGAGCAGGAAATGGTAGAGTTAGCCTGGAAAGGAGAAGAAAAGATGAGATAAGAGAGAAAAGATGTGATTAAAGAAAATCAGAAAAAAAGACATGCCACTCATTTTTAATCTGCTATCAACCTAATAAAGGTTTATATCACATATAATACTCTGTATTTCCCCCTCTAAGAACAGATAAATAAAAATAATAGGCTATTATTAAGCAAGAAACACCAGTTCTATTTGAGTTTTAACTATTAAACTCCACAGTTTCACGTAGAAGTCCCTTTAAAGTTCTGTTTATCCAGTTGGAGAGTGACGGCGGCAGCACTGCAGTGAAACCAGAGGCGCTTCAGCACCAGCAGAGAGACGAGCTCTCTCTGTGCTGCCAGATGTCGCGTGACTGTGCTGCCGAGACAGAGGACAGGGCTCAAACCAAGTTGATTTTCCCCCGATTTGAGCCTGAAAAATGCCACGTTGGTGTAAGAATGATCGGGAGACTTGTGGCTTGTGAAATATGGGTGCGATATTTATCTCAGTGATGATAGAGCAAAGGAATTGGTTATAATCTGTGCTCATGTTCACCCACAGGAATGAATAGACTCACAATGGTCGTTCGTTTAAAGGGGCAGGGCAGTGCACAGATACAAGAAATTACTATAAGTGAGCTGTTTCCTCTCCTTTAAGCATGGCACACCGAGGATTATTTTACCAATCTACCACTACACCTGGACAGGTGAGGGCAAGTCGTGGACCATCTCACATCAGCTCTACTCCTGCAAGCCTCCAAAGTGTAAAAATATATGTGGCTATGAAAACATTTGCTGCCATATTGTTGCAGCGGTGGATCCAACAAGCGAGATATTTTCACTACAGCTGGTTGGTCTTACTAGAGTCGCAATAATGTTACTAAAGGTGAACTAAAGCCCGCTCAGTCCTGCTGGAGTGTATTTCTGTAGAAAACGCAGCCACTGCAACATTTTATTATAGTTATTGACTTTCACGAGTTCTCAGATCTCGCTGGATAATGGAGATACTGCTCAAAAATAATACTCAATAATAAAAATCCTGTTTTTAACTATTTTTACAATCTGTTGAAGAGCATTGATTTTGCTAAATGATTTGAACCCTCTGAACCCTGTATGCATCTGTGCATATAATATCGATGTCAGTCCCTTGGAAAGCCAGCTAGAGGTTAACATACATGCTGTATATGTGGGTGTGTTGTGTGTCGTGCTTGGACCCGCGCACACACACACTTGCTCTTGCTCTCTGATACGGCATGAAACAGAAATGAAGTATTTATAAATAGTTGCAGACATGAAGGATATTGGGAGTGATATCTCGTGTTGTCTGCTCGGTGCGAGACAGTGTCCAGTTTCTGTCTCGTAGTACGGGCGGGGCAGAACTTTATATCTCCGGGAGTTGCAACACTGAGGATGGCTGGGACTTTTTAAAAATGTCAAGTGAGCTGCGTGTTACTTCCTGGAACGTAGTTGCTAAGCGACAGGTCGGCCACCGTGGATGGGATTTCTGGATTTTGCAACTGTTGCCTATTGGCTTTCTGCCGGCGCACTGTGTCATTCCTTTGATGTAAAATGGAGCTATTTACAGGGCAAGATGTAAAAAAAGATCTCTAAAATAAGCTATTTTCTTAACTTATCTATGTATGTTTAAACATGAAAAGCCGAAAAACTCCTAATGCTTGTCATTAAATATTTCATAGGCAAAGGGAATCCAGTCCACAAAGCTGTTGTCAAGTAAAAACTTAGGTTAACGCTACATTTTGAGAAATATATATATATATATATTTTTGGTAACACATTATTTGAAGTTGTGCTCATCAGGTTGACATAACATTGTCAAAACTGTCATTAATGAATGAATAATAGACTTTTGTCATTAAGTCAATTATCAGTTTGGACAACTTTGCAGGCTGGGGAAAGTGACATAATTGCCCAAACAGTCATAGATACTCATTAATGTTTATGACGGTTTATCATTAAACCACATGACAGGGTTGTGCCAATCATACGGACACAACGTCAAATAAAGGAGCCGTTACCGTTTCATGTCTTTATCTGTTTCTGTGTCATTTTGTAAGCATAGTTTTGTGGTGGATACTGAAATTTGACTGTAATTTTGATCCACAGCATTTTGCGTGTCAGCAGACTGAGGCGTATTTGATGCACTTGCGGCTTGTTTGTGGACGGCTGCTTCCATCTTGACTCTCACATTCCCCCCCCCAATGCCCACCCCCACCCCCGCCTGAGTCTCAGTTACAAAGTCACTGAAAGAAAGCCACGTCATAAATAGCATTTTATACGGCTGTGCTGCCGGTGTTGGAAAGGTGAAGAAGGTGTTGGGGACTTCCTACATGCTGCAAAAAAATCTCTCTTAAATTAAGCAATTTAATGTAATTTTCAGTGTTAAAATCTTGTTTTTCTTCAAACAAGTGGGGGAATGAGATAATCCTGCTTGCTTCCAGTACAGTTCTGCTTGACAGTATAAATATGTTTAAACAAGGCAGAATGAGGCAGATCAGTTCACTAGTATCAACTGTTGATTCAGAAAAAAAAAATCTACAAACAAGCTGATTAGCATCAGAAACAAGTGGGATTATCTCGTACCAGATTTCTTACCTTGTTTTAAGATAAACATTTTTATATTCGTTTTATAGTTGAAACGATTTGTTCAGATGGAGATTTTTTTTTTGTGGTACATTCTTGACACATGAGGAGGGAGAAAAAGAAATACAAAACATGAAAGAGGACCGGCAGGGAAAAGGTGCCTAAACAGAGACAAGAATTGAAAAATGGAGGGAGGGAGGAAGGGAGGGAGAGGAAACTACATGTTCAGACTGCAAGCAGCACGATCAACAAGTCATGAAGCCCAATCATCTCTCACGGAGCGAAGCAATCAGGGAAACTTGGAGGATACGTGCGGACAATCAACAGGATTGTCCACACATATCTTCCAGTCAGCTCGCTGGCCTACGAAAATTGGCCGCGGCTGAACTTCTCATGGTCAACCAATCAGATTTCTGCACATGCTCGTTTCCCTGCTGATGTTATTTGATTTCCTAAACAATAATTCCACCTGGCATGTGCAAAAAGGACAAAATGTTGATTATAGCCATTCAAAGCTTCCCAGTTCTCTATTACCTTCACATGGACAACGAAAGGGATAAATTAGCACGCCTAATTAACACTCGCCGGCGTTTTTATTTTATTTCATCAAAACATTGTACCGTTTTGAAAAACATCACCAAAGCAGCTAAAATATGATTTGCTGGTCCATAGCTTTGTAGCTGCAGACCGCTCTACAGATCCAATCAAGCGCATAATTAGTGTAAATAGAGCGTCATAGCATCCAGGTTGCTTGCAGTAGCAATACGGGTAAGAGCCAGGGTAGGCAGAGAGAACAAAGGAGGAGAGATGTGGAGAGTCAGGTGATGAAAGGAGAAATTAAGAGAACGAGGGTGAATGATAACGAGATGAAGATGTGGAAGTGATGGATGGGGAAGAAGAGAAAAAGATGGAGATGGAGAGAGAGAATGAGAAAGAGAGAGATCTAGAGGCAAGACTAAACCGGGGGAGAGAGAGAGAGAGAGAGAGAGAGAGAGAGAGAGAGAGGAAGAGAATCGAGAAAGATGGAAGGGAAGCAGAGAAGAGGCAGCTGGATAGAGAGGAGACATGAGGAGAATCCCAATAACCTCCTGTTCTCTCTCCGAGAACAAGGATAATACACTGTCTGCTGAATGTGTACGTGCAACTGTGTGTGTGTGTGTGTATGTTTGTGTGCGTGTGTATGAGTGCGTATGAGTGTGCACTCCATTTTATCTGAGAAGGAAGCACTGTGCGTGTATTTGTTCATGTGTGTATTTGAGAAGTTGTGTGTTTGGCAATGTTTCTGTTTGTGTGTGACCATGCTGCTTGCTGAGTGTGTGTGTGTGTGTGTGTGTGTGTGCGTGCGCATGTGCATGATGTGTAGCACATGTGTTTCTAGGTATGTGCGAGTTCACACAGTGTTGACTGTGTGGGGGTCTGTGTTGGTAGCGCTTCCCACGCTAGGAGGCGCTGTTGTACTATAAAACTGCAGGAGACGTGACAGGACAGGCAGAGATGACAGACACGTAGTACAGATAAGAGAGACAGCCAGGTAGACAGACAGAAGGCCAAGTTGTCTCAGAACAGATTTTAGGTCAGTTTCACATTCCTCATAAATCCCTGCTTTACAAAAAAAACAAACAAAAAATCAAATTAATCTGCATATTGATCTAATTGCCTCCATTCATCCAAAGCATTGCATTATGATATTCCTTTTGGGGTCCTGGTTGTAACACAACATATGGATTATAAAATGAAGGGCAATAATTAAAAGTATAATCACCAGATAAGATAAGAAATTGATTGTTTCATCCCAATTTAAGATATCCCTGATCAGATCTGATGAAAGCAGCATAAAGCACTGAAACTCTGGCTTGACTCTATTTTGTTTGACCAAAATGAGTCCAAGAAATGGGATACATACCCAGCGACTGATAGCACCAAAAAATGAAAATCTGATAATCTGAAGACTCAAATATCTGGACGTTGTTGTGTCTCGAATGAACAACAATCTGCCAATGCCAAGGCCAGGTTCACTGGTGAGTTATTTATTTGATTTTATGTGTTGTAATGGTTAGAGCCATGGTTTGGGCTGTGGGCACGGGCTTTAGGGATATCAACCCACCGATAACAGGGTCCGCTTCAGTGGTGGAGGTGATCTGCTTGGGCTCTTCAATCCAGGGCGTAGCGTGGACAGCAACGCTCCAGTCGCTCCATGTGCCGATCTCTGTGTCCTTGGCAGCCACCTGGTGAACACAAGGACGGCGAAAAGCTCCTGTTAGATACGTAACTTCATACATTAGATTTGATTTGACTTGAAAAGGCAATAGATTATGGTATGTACACAGACAGCACAGAATAAGATGAATGTACAGAAAACGCAGATAATTGGATTTGGGAATTTTTTTCCACATTGAACTTTATAAATTAGATTTAACTTAATTTGAGAAGGTAACAGACTATGCAATAACAATGTAGGCTATGTACACTGCAAAAAAAAAAAAAAAGCAATTTAGTCTCATGTTCAGGTTTGAAATCAAGTGTAATGAGATCATCCCACTGGTTTCCACTGCTAATCAATTTGTTTCCCGAATTTCCTTGAATCAAGTGTCATTTTTTTTTTTTTTAAACCCTAGTGGGTTGACCTGCCCATATACTTTCCCCCCCAAAAAATCCCAAAAGAAGTGAAACTGCATTGTAAACAAATGGGATTTTCTCATCTTATATCTTCTCTATCCCAGATATACCAAATTCAAGCTGAAAGAGTCCATTTAGTGCACTTTTTTCAAACACATAATGAGAATAATGGGAGGTGAGGTGAGGTTCAAACATTACCAATGAGAAAACGAGTTCCCAGGCAACTCTTCATGAGGATAAAAGCCTTTAAGATATCACCACCAGATACTTGCACCATAAAAAAACAACTTTAAAAACAAGTTCTGTATATTAAAAGTTTTTTTTTTTTTTTTTTTATCCTTGTGAGGAGCTGCCTTGGATTTTGGTTTGTGTCTGTACTGATTAGCCAGCAGTCACAGAGCAGGTTACCTGAATTATGTACTCCTTCCCAGCATAGGCATCAGTGATGGTGTGGGAGGTGCTATCAGAAAGCTCCACCTAGACAGCCAATAGGAGAGAAGGATCAAAGATTGTTAATCTGAATCAGAGCAAAGCGCTCCTGTCCATGTATGCTTTGAATTACAACAGGAGGAAAAACCAGCACAGGATTAAAACATAAAAAACAAAACAAAAGCTTCCAAGCACTGGTTTTGCATACAAATATTTTACACCCAAAAGTAAACCTCAGAGTAGTTATGAAAACAACCTTGTTTCAGAAAAAAAAAGAGAAAGTTTTAGAATGCATTCCACGGCCCAAGGGTTATGGAACCTGCCAAGGTCATGAATTATGTAAATTCGTGGGAGCAAAAAAAAAAAAAAAAGGTGTTATGAGGTCTCAACGCTAAAACGGTGAGAAACATTAAAAGACGTCTTTCTGTCTGAAAGTTCTACCTTTCTACCCAATAGTTGTTACCAATAAATTATGTGCTCAGTGTACAGAAATCCTGGGCTGGGGCTTTTAATCTTTTATCGGCTGGCAGATTCAGATGTGCCAAACAGTATACAATTTTTATTCACTGCTCATTTATTTACAGTACACCTTCCTTTCATCATCTAGGCATAATTCTACAGATGGGTCAAAACTGTTGCTTTTTCTGTGCAGTGTTTTACATTTCTCCGTTTGATTGATTCAACCTTGATAGCCCTAAACCTCCACACGCTAACACAAGCACGCACACACACACACACACACACAACCACAAACACACACACGTACACATGCAAAACACCAATGGCATAATTGATGAACATTACAGCGGAAAGCTTTGGCATCAATACCACATCATTTCTGTAATACAATATAATGTATGCCAACATTTGAGAGTCTTTTGTGCGCACTGTAATTTGCAGAGAAAAACAGAGAATAATCTAAATGTTTGAGGCGGTGTACGAGAAAATGATTTGCTGCTTCTCTGTAATTTGTGGTTCATGGTATGTGTGTGTGTGTGTGTTTGTGTGTTTGTGTGTGTGTGTGTGTGTGTACTTGCCTTTGGCCTGTGTCTATGAAAGACTGAGAGAAAAATACAGAAAGAGAAAAAGAGAGAGTCAGGAGAAAGAGAGAGAGGGAGGGAGAGATTTTTTCCTCCTCATGAAGTCGAATTAAATGATTTAGTGACACGCCTGTTGCCTGCTGCATTCTGCCAGTGAACCATGACACACACACACACACACACACACACACACACACACACACACACACGCACACACACATGCACACTAATCTAGGGGATTTGGACAAACACTAGCAGTGGAACAGGTCAGTTTAATAAAACTGTAATAAAACTGTAAAATCCCCAGTTTGGGATGCACCTGGGAGCTGAATTACCTCACTTTAGTCATGGGTAGTGATTTGAAAATCTTCATTCTTGGAGCTAAACATCTTGTTGGTATTTCATGACAAGTGCGATTGTGTCAAGGACTAACTGTTTGATATAAAAGTTAAAAGCGTATTCAGAAAAATGAGCTCAGTGTCCATACACGGACCATATACAGCACATGACAACACCGACTACGGAAACTAAATAAATCCAGTGTGAATGCCTC